>NC_141171.1:91382500-91647500 GCF_055505025.1 Bos grunniens
GGGAGGCCTGGCGTGCTGCGATTCATGGGGTCGCCAAGAGTCGGACACGACTGAGTGACTGAACTGAATTGAACTGAACATTAGCTTTATTGTCTTCTTGGTACTTTCTTTTTCTCTCCTCCCTCCATACCTGCTCTCACATTCCCACCCCTTCACCACTCTCATATTGACCTTTCAACATCATGAAGACATTTGGAAAGAATAAAATTCAAAATTCAAAACGATCTGCTAGATCTGCAGTGATATAATGAATCTGTCTATTTTTTTTTTTTGCTTACCTATCCCATAAGGTCTTCATGAGGATTAAAGTACTGGGTTGGCCAAAAATTTTGTTCAGGTTTTACTATAACATTTTACAGAGAAACTCAAGCAAACTTTTTGGCCACCCCAGTAGATAAGCTATGTGAAGCAGTTGGCAGTTTGTCTAGCATATAACAAATGCCCAATGAAGCATGACTTCTGTCTTTTGTCATTAATAAATTGACAGAGCAGTGATATGACCCTAAAAAACCTGTAAGAGTCTATAATAAATTTTCAGTACGTATTAAGAATAGAATAGTAGGGAAAGAGAGAAAAATCCTAAAATTTAGGAGCCTTCTTCCTCACAGAGAACAACAAGTTATATCATTAAAGACATGACTATTTAGAGGCCTACATCCATTTACTTCCTGATAAAATTCTGGAGAGTTTTTTTCTGGAGTATACATCACTAAAATTAAGATATTGCAGTTTATGGTAATTTTTTTCTTATTTGGAAACAAGCAAAAAATAAGTTTTAAGATTGATTGCTGCCTTGTCCTTAAGTTTTGGTCTCTTTTTTAAGAGAGCAGTTTTTATCTGAAATTCAATGTCATCAGTATGAACTAGGTGCCAAAAAATTTGAAGTGTTAAAAATAACTTTAAAAATACTTGGATTTAAAATGTAAAACTGATTTAAATCATATTCATATTTTAGTACCATGGGTATTTTTGAGTATTTCAAAACAATCCATTTTTAAAAAGACGATGTGCTTCTTACTTGAGGGAAAATCTTTCATCAGCCAGAATATCAGAGGCACTATGAGATGGCCTGTGGTCTGAATTAGTGCTATTTCCTCGTTTCTAAAAAGAACGTACAGGTTGGCAAATCATGAAGAAAACACAATTCTCTGTTGTGAAATCAGTAATATTTATACCTAATTCACAATACGTCCTTCTGTATTAATCATGTCAAAAGATAATTATCAAGAGGCATTTTTGAGCTTAATTATTAGCAAAATGTTACTAGCATCACATATAATGCATAGTATACACATTATACCCTAACCTGCAATGGAAATGGAAATGAAAGTAGATTGAGCTAACGTACCAATATGCCAAACAGAACTAAGTCCTAGTCATTAAAAGGTGACATAATGAAATATTTTGGTTATTCTTGCAGGTGTGTTTTAAAAATATTCTTCCCCTAACAAAATTACTTTGTACTTCACTCATACATATTATTATAAACCAGATCAGGCTGTTCTCTCTTGGTACAGCTTCCCAGAATTATGCTTTTTATAACCAGAGAAATTGGGTGTGCTCTCTAAAGATCACTACATAATTATCTCCCTTCAAAACAAGCCCCAAATTTTGAATGTTGAAGAATACAAAGCAGAACCTATCATTTATAGATCCTTAGACTAATGGGTAAGGCTGATTTTTTTTTTTTTTTGAACTTTGTTTTAAGGACAAAATCTCTCTTTATCTCTGTCTATCTTTCTCAAGACTGTTTTCTCTTTTAGAAGTGATGCATTTATTACAATGGATGACAAATCCACATTGACATATACAATATCCATAGTTTACATTAGGGTTCTCTCTAGGTTATACAGAGTATGGTTTAGACAAATGGATAATAACATGTGTTCACTGTCAAAAGGTATATTTTCACCATGCTATCTCTTTTTAATATATGTGAGTTCACAGTTGCAAATATGGATTAAGATGTTTCATTTTATTTTTATTTATTCAGTTTTGAAAACATGCCCCCTCTGAGTACACTGATTCTGTTCTTTCCTACGCATTGCCTTAGCTGAGCTCCTAGAATCATTGCTCCATCCTCCTTATCCTTCCTCCCTGTGTACAGCCTATTCTCAAATGAGGGTGCAACTGCTATTCCAATCGGTATTTCTTTACCAAGAATCAGACTCCCAAGACAACAATTCTTATTGCATTGCTTATGTCATATATTTATTTTTTTCCTAATTGTTATTCTAATTATTTCCAAGGGAAAAAAACTACATACAACATATTCTACTGTCAAGGAGTTGACACTTGAAAAAGAAAAGGAAGATATAAGCTTGTATACATAATGGCAGTACAAAAAAACTTAATGTGCTTTTATCTCTAGCTCTCTAGAAAATATAAGCTTCTCCCTAGCCATCAAAGTCTAAAACAAAATAGGTGTGTGTGTTATAAGGAAATATAGTGGGACAGACTTAGTTGATATTCAACTTCTGATATTCAAAAGTAGAATTACAACTTTGATACCCAACTTTTGCAAACAAAGTAATTGCTTTGAGGGAAAAATGTCCAAATTCCCTCTTTTTTTCCCCTTGTTTAGCCTTTGATCCTGAAGTATTTGCATCTCGGAATGCTAATGATACGTAAGAAAATATCCTTATTTACGTTTAATGTTCCCCAGGGAGTTGAAGTACCAAAGGCAGAGGATATGATATAGTAGAAATTTCTTCTTTTTTAGTCTATGTAATGTGATAGTTGCTCAGTTGTGTCCTATTCTTTGTGACCTCATGGATTGTATCCCACCAGGCTCCTCTGTCTGTGGATTTCTCCAGGGAAGAATACTGGAGTGGGTTGCCATTCCCTTCTCCAGGGGATGTTTCCAACCCAGGGATTGAACCCAGGTCTCCGGCATTGCAGACAGTCTTTACCATCTGAGCCATGAGGGGAGCCCTTTCTTTTCAGTCTAGAGTGGTATTATTAAAGGCTGTGAAGAACAGAAGCAGAGAAAAAGAATCAGCCAGTGTATCTCTTGTCTTAGATTTAGAGAGGGCGAGGAGGGCTTCATAGGGTCTTTGGAGAGGGAGGGCAGGAGCTCAGAAACAGCACAGCAGTTCTTTGTGGACAGGTAATGAGGAATTAGAGCTTAGCTAGTAGGACACAGACCACACCAAGAAGCTGATGGTAATCAGTCTAGAGAGTTTCCAGAGGAGATGTGGTCAATCAAATTATTGTTCCTAATACATGTGACTAGCCTCTGCCATAGACGTATATGTTCATGCCCTGTAGTATTCAAAGTTTTGGTGCTTCTGACAAGAATTGTGGCTTATACATCGCTTCTCCATTGATTTTGGCCTAGTCCTATGATTTTCTTAGGCCAATAGATGCCAGGCAGAAGTGACAACACTCTAGGTTGTGCCATGGTTTTAAGAAACATCATGTTTCTATTGGCCTTTCTTGTTCTTTGGCGACTCCTAAAAAGATCCTAATGTAGGTAGTGACTATTCTCAAAATAAAAAAATACATGAAAAAGACCTGAACAGGACCTAGAGCTTAAAGTAGAGTCATTCAAGCCAAACCACAAACCTTAGTGCAAGAAAAAGAAATTCATATTTGTAGGTCACTAAAACGCAGAGGAGGTGTTTTTATGCAATGTTGTTAACATAAGAAACTGAACCAATCTGGAGGTCCCCAGAAGGACCTTGCTGCAGGAGGGCTACATATTCAAATGTTTAACTGAAAGAATTGGGTGACCCTAGTATGAACCTCGATGAGGCCTAAATCATGCAGGAAACTGCCACTTCTTAAAGAGACTAAGAGGTTAGGTTAGGTTGTAACCATCGGGGTGTTCCCCCTCCACAGCCTGCTGTGTGAGAAGCATGTCTATAACCTTGGAGTCCAGAGGAGACCATGGATAATTTATCTGAAGGCCTGACTTCCCCCTGCTTCTGTGTCTCAGACACTTTGGTACAACCAGACTTCATTTTACAAAGGAAAATATCAAGTGGAGAGAACCGGAGAATTTTCATTCAAGGCAATGAACACTCCTCAAATAGACAGTTTATATCATTACTTAGTTTGCTGCTTCTGCTGCTAAGTCGCTTCAGTCGTGTCCGACTCTGTGCGACCCCATAGACGCCAGCCCACCAGGCTCCCCCATCCGTGGGATTCTCCAGGCAAGAACACTGGAGTGGGTTGCCATTTCCTTCTCCAATGCATGAAAGTGAAAAGTGAAAGTGAAGTTGCTCAGTCGAGTCTGACTCCTAGCAACCCCATGGACTGCAGCCGACCAGGCTCCTCCGTCCATGGGATTTTCCAGGCAAGAGTACTGGAGTGCGGTGCCATTTAGGCTTTACAAATTAGCCTTTTTTATTTCTTGTTTGCTTATTTATTTCTTCCTAATAACCCAAATTTTGGAGTTATGAGGAAGACTAGAGTGATTCTAGCTACATAAAGTTTTTCTCTATGTAACCAAATTATAAATTGAAGGAAGGCTAATTAAGATGGTTTGTAAAGGTTTCAAGAGGACTTAAGCTATAAGTAGAAGTATGAAAGAATGGGAAGACATAGTTTGGAGAAAAATGATTGGGGAGGATCTCAATTTCATCTGAATATTGTGCTTGGATGTTTGTGGTTGTTTGTGAAGAAGAAAAATGACTCAAAGTCCAAGAGTTTAATTTTCAAATTCAAGGGAAATCGGTGTTATAACTTAAATTCCTTTATGTGTGTAGAGGCAGTTTTCTTTTTCTTTTTTTTTAATTTTATTTTATTTTTAAATTTTACATAATTGTATTAGTTTTGCCAAATATCAAAATGAATCTGCCACAGGTATACATGTGTTCCCCATCCTGAACCCTCCTCCCTCCTCCCTCCCCATACCATCCCTCTGGGTCGTCCCAGTGCACTAGCCCCAAGCATCCAGTATCGAGTATCGAACCTGGACTGGCAACTCGTTTCTTACATGATATTTTGCATGTTTCAATATCATTCTCCCAAATCTTCCCACCCTCTCCCTCTCCCACAGAGTCCATAAGACTGTTCTACACATCAGTGTCTCTTTTGTTGTCTCGTACATCGGGTTATTGTTACCAACTTTCTAAATTCCATATATATGCGTTAGTATACTGTATTGATGTTTTTCCTTCTGGCTTACTTCACTCTGTATAATAGGCTCCAGTTTCATCCACCTCATTAGAACTGATTCAAATGTATTCTTTTTAATGGCTGAGTAATACTCCATTGTGTATATGTACCACTGCTTTCTTATCCATTCATCTGCTGATGGACATCTAGGTTGCTTCCATGTCCTGGCTATTATAAACAGTGCTGCGATGAACATTGGGGTACACGTGTCTCTTTCCCTTCTGGTTTCCTCAGTGTGTATGCCCAGCAGTGGGATTGCTGGATCATAAGGCAGTTCTATTTCCAGTTTTTTAAGGAATCTCCACACTGTTCTCCATAGTGGCTGTACTAGTTTGCATTCCCACCAACAGTGTAAGAGGGTTCCCTTTTCTCCACACCCTCTCCAGCATTTATTATTTGTAGACTTTTGGATCGCAGCCATTCTGACTGGTGTGAAATGGTACCTCATAGTGGTTTTGATTTGCATTTCTCTGATAATGAGTGATGTTGAGCATCTTTTCATGTGTTTGTTAGCCCTCTGTATGTCTTCTTTGGAGAAATGTCTATTTAGTTCTTTGGCCCATTTTTTGATTGGGTCATTTATTTTTCTGGAGTTGAGCTGTAGGAGTTGCTTGTATATTTTTGAGATTAGTTGTTTGTCAGTTGCTTCATTTGCAATTATTTTCTCCCATTCTGAAGGCTGTCTTTTCACCTTGCTAATAGTTTCCTTTGATGTGCAGAAGCTTTTAAGGTTAATCAGGTCCCATTTGTTTATTTTTGCTTTTATTTCCAATATTCTGGGAGGTGGGTCATAGAGGATCCTGCTGTGATGTATGTCAGAGAGTGTTTTGCCTATGTTCTCCTCTAGGAGTTTTATAGTTTCTGGTCTTATGTTTAGATCTAATCCATTTTGAGTTTATTTTTGTGTATGGTGTTAGAAAGTGGTCTAGTTTCATTCTTTTACAAGTGGTTGACCAGATTTCCCAGCACCACTTGTTAAAGAGATTGTCTTTAATCCATTGTATATTCTTGCCTCCTTTGTCAAAGATAAGGTGTCCATATGTGCGTGGATTTATCTCTGGGCTTTCTATTTTATTCCATTGATCTATATTTCTGTCTTTGTGCCAGTACCATACTGTCTTGATAACTGTGGCTTTGTAGTAGAGCCTGAAGTCAGGTAGGTTGATTCCTCCAGTTCCATTCTTCTTTCTCAAGATCGCTTTGGCTATTCGAGGTTTTTTGTTTTTCCATACAAATTGTGAAATTATTTGTTCTAGCTCTGTGAAGAATACTGTTGGTAGCTTGATAGGGATTGCGTTGAATCTATAAATTGCTTTGGGTAGTATACTCATTTTCACTATATTGATTCTTCCAATCCATGAACATGGTATATTTCTCCGTCTATTAGTGTCCTCTTTGATTTCTTTCACCAGTGTTTTATAGTTTTCTATATATAGGTCTTTAGTTTCTTTAGGTAGATATATTCCTAAGTATTTTATTCTTTCCGTTGCAATGGTGAATGGAATTGTTTCCTTAATTTCTCTTTCTGTTTTCTCATTATTAGTGTATAGGAATGCAAGGGATTTCTGTGTGTTGATTTTATATCCTGCAACTTTACTATAGTCATTGATTAGTTCTAGTAATTTTCTGGTGGAATCTTTAGGGTTTTCTATGTAGAGGATCATGTCATCTGCAAATAGTGAGAGTTTTACTTCTTCTTTTCCAATTTGAATTCCTTTTATTTCTTTTTCTGCTCTGATTGCTGTGGCCAAAACTTCCAAAACTATGTTGAATAGTAATGGTGAAAGTGGGCACCCTTGTCTTGTTCCTGACTTTACAGGAAATGCTTTCAATTTTTCACCATTGAGGATAATGTTTGCTGTGGGTTTGTCATATATAGCTTTTATTATGTTGAGGTATGTTCCTTCTATTCCTGCTTTCTGGAGAGTTTTTATCATAAATGGATGTTGAATTTTGTCAAAGGCTTTCTCTGCATCTATTGAGATAATCATATGGTTTTTATTTTTCAATTTGTTAATGTGGTGTATTACATTGATTGATTTGCAGATATTGAAGAATCCTTGCGTCCCTGGGATAAAGCCCACTTGATCATGGTGTATGATCTTTTTAATGTGTTGTTGGATTCTGATTGCTAGAATTTTGTTAAGGATTTTTGCATCTATGTTCATCAGTGATATTGGCCTGTAGTTTTCTTTTTTTGTGGCATCTTTGTCAGGTTTTGGTATTAGGGTGATGGTGGCCTCATAGAATGAGTTTGGAAGTTTACCTTCCTCTGCAATTTTTTGGAAGAGTTTGAGCAGGATAGGTGTTAGCTCTTCTCTAAATTTTTGGTAGAATTCAGCTGTGAAGCCGTCTGGACCGGGGCTTTTGTTTGCTGGAAGATTTTTGATTACAGTTTCAATTTCCATGCTTGTGATGGGTCTGTTAAGATTTTCTATTTCTTCCTGGTCGAGTTTTGGAAAGTTGTACTTTTCTAAGAATTTGTCCATTTCTTCCACGTTGTCCATTTTATTGGCATATAATTGTTGATAGTAGTCTCTTATGATCCTTTGTATTTCTGTGTTGTCTGTTGTGATCTCTCCATTTTCGTTTCTAATTTTGTTGATTTGATTTTTCTCCCTTTGTTTCTTGATGAGTCTGGCTAATGGTTTGTCAATTTTATTTATCCTTTCAAAGAACCAGCTTTTGGTTTTGTTGATTTTTGCTATGGTCTCTTTTGTTTCTTTTGCATTTATTTCTGCTCTAATTTTTAAGATTTCTTTCCTTCTACTAACCCTGGGGTTCTTCATTTCTTCCTTTTCTAGTTGCTTTAGGTGTAGAGTTAGGTTATTTATTTGACTTTTTTCTTGTTTCTTGAGGTGTGCCTGTATTGCTATGAACTTTCCCCTTAGGACTGCTTTTACTGTGTCCCACAGGTTTTGGGTTGTTGTGTTTTCATTTTCATTCGTTTCTATGCAAATTTTGATTTCTTTTTTGATTTCTTCTGTGATTTGTTGGTTATTCAGCAGCGTGTTGTTCAGCCTCCATATGTTGGAATTTTTAATAGTTTTTCTCCTGTAATTGAGATCTAATCTTACTGCATTGTGGTCAGAAAAAATGCTTGGGATGATTTCTATTTTTTTGAATTTACCAAGGCTAGCTTTATGGCCCAGGATGTGATCGATCCTGGAGAAGGTTCCATGTGCGCTTGAGAAAAAGGTGAAATTCATTGTTTTGGGATGAAATGTCCTATAGATATCAATTAGGTCTAACTGGTCTATTGTATCGTTTAAAGTTTGTGTTTCCTTGTTAATTTTCTGTTTAGTTGATCTATCTATAGGTGTGAGTGGGGTATTAAAGTCTCCCACTATTATTGTGTTATTGTTAATTTCTCCTTTCATACTTGTTAGCATTTGTCTTACGTACTGTGGTGCTCCCGTGTTGGGTGCATATATATTTATAATTGTTATATCTTCTTCTTGGATTGATCCTTTGATCATTATGTAGTGACCTTCTTTGTCTCTTTTCACAGCCTTTGTTTTAAAGTCTTTTTTATCTGATACGAGTATTGCTACTCCTGCTTTCTTTTGGTCCCTATTTGCATGGAAAATCTTTTTCCAGCCCTTTACTTTCAGTCTGTATGTGTCCCCTGTTTTGAGGTGGGTCTCTTGTAGACAACATATGTAGGGGTCTTGTTTTTGTATCCATTCAGCCAGTCTTTGTCTTTTGGTTGGGGCATTCAACCCATTTACGTTTAAGGTAATTACTGATAAGTATGATCCCGTTGCCATTTACTTTATTGTTTTGGGTTCGAGTTTATACACCATTTTTGTGTTTCCTGTCTAGAGAATATCCTTTAGTATTTGTTGGAGAGCTGGTTTGGTGGTGCAGAATTCTCTCAGCTTTTGCTTGTCTGAGAAGCTTTTGATTTGTCCTTCATACTTGAATGAGATCCTTGCTGGGTACAATAATCTGGGCTGTAGGTTATTTTCTTTCATCATTTTAAGTATGTCTTGCCATTCCCTCCTGGCTTGAAGAGTTTCTATTGAAAGATCAGCTGTTATCCTTATGGGAATTCCCTTGTGTGTTATTTGTTGTTTTTCCCTTGCTGCTTTTAATATTTGTTCTTTGTGTTTGATCATTGTTAATTTGATTAATATGTGTCTTGGGGTGTTTCTCCTTGGGTTTATCCTGTTTGGGATTCTCTGGGTTTCTTGGACTTGGGTGATTATTTCCTTCCCCATTTTAGGGAAGTTTTCCACTATTATCTCCTCAAGTATTTTCTCATGGTCTTTCTTTTTGTCTTCTTCTTCTGGAACCCCTATGATTCGAATGTTGTAGCGTTTAATATTGTCCTGGAGGTCTCTGAGATTGTCCTCATTTCTTTTAATTCGTTTTTCTTTTATCCTCTCTGATTCATTTATTTCTACCATTCTATCTTCTAATTCACTAATCCTATCTTCTGCCTCTGTTATTCTACTATTTGTTGCCTCCAGAGTGTTTTTAACTTCATTTATTGCATTATTCATTATATATTGACTCTTTTTTATTTCTTCTAGGTCCTTGTTAAACCTTTCTTGCATCTTCTCAATCCTTGTCTACAGGCTGTTTATCTGTGATTCCATTTTAGTTTCAAGATTTTGGATCAATTTCACTATCATTATTCGGAATTCTTTATCAGGTAGATTCCCTATCTCTTCCTCTTTGGTTTGGTGGGCATTTATCCTGTTCCTTTATCTGCTGAGTATTCCTCTGTCTCTTCATCTTGTTTAAATTGCTGAGTTTGGGGTGTCCTTTCTGTATTCTGGCAGTTTGTGGAGTTCTCTTTATTGTGGCGTTTCCTCACTGTGTGTGGGTTTGTACAGGTGGCTTGTCAAGGTTTCCTGGTTAGGGAAGCTTGTGTCAGTGTTCTGGTGGGTGGAGCTGTATTTCTTCTCTCCGGAGTGCAATGAAATGTCCAGTAATGAGTTATGAGATGTCTATAGTTTTGGGGTGACTTTGGGCAGCCTGTATCTTGAAGCTCAGGGCTGTGTTCCTTTGTTGCTGGAGAATTTGCTTGGTATGTCTTGCCCTGGAACTTTTTGGCCCTTGTGTGGTGCTTGGTTTCAGTGTCGGTATGGAGGCATTTGATGAGCTCCTGTCAATTAATGTTCCTTGGAGTCAGGAGTTCCCTGGAGTCAGGGTTTGGACTTAATTCTCCTGCTTCCGGTTATCGGTCTTATTTTTACAGTAGTTTCAAAACTTCTCCTTCTATACAGCACCATTGATAAAACATCTACATTAAAGATGAAAAGTTTCTCTACGGTGAGGGTCACTCAGAGAGGTTCACAGGGTTACATGGAGAAGAGAAGAGGGAGGAGGGAGTTAGAGGTGACCCAAATGAGATGAGGTGAATCAATAATGGAGAGAGTGGGCTAGCCAGTAGTCACTTCCTTATGTGCACTCCACAACTGGACCACTCAGAGATGTTCACGGAGTTATACGGAGAAGAGAAGAAGGAGGAAGGTGACAGAGGTGGCCAGAAGGATAAAAGGGGGGAATGAAAAGGAGGGAGACAGATCCAGCCAGTAATCAGTTCCCTAAGTGTTCTCCACCGTCTGGAACACACAGAAATTAACAGAGTTGGGTAGAGTAGAGAGGGGTTAGGGAGGAGACACAGGCGACCTGGTGGAGAAAAAGGAGAGTCCAAAGGGAGAGAGAGCAGTCAAGCCAGTAATCTCTCTCCCTAGTGAAAAATGGGTCCTGAAGATTGGGTTCTTAAAGGTACAAAATTGGTAACAAATACATAAAAGCAAAAATTAAAAATCTAGAGTAGAGTTTGAAATTTCAAAAATGCGATGTTAAAGAAAAGAAGAAGGAAAAGAAAGAGAGAAAAAACGAACAAACAAAAACAAACAAGGTCGTGAAAATTATAAAGAAAGTACAGGTACAAAATTGATAACTAATACCAAAAAGCAAAAATTAAAAATCTAGAGTAGAGTTTGAAATTTCAAAATTACAATGTAAAAAAAAAAAGAAGAAGAAGAAAAATAAAGAGAGAAAACAAACAAACAAAAACAAATAATGTCACAAAAATTATAAAGAAAATACAGGTACAAAATTGATATCATTCAGATATACAATGTTATATAAAAGAAGAAGAGAAAGAAACAGAGAAGAAGAAAAAAAGAAGTCACAGAAATTATATAAAAAAAAACTATAGGTACAAAGTTGATAACAAATACCAAAAAGCGAAAATTAAAAATCTAGAGTAGAGTTTGGAATTTCAAAAATACAATGTTAAAGAAAAGAAGAAGAAAAAAAAAAAAGGTCAAAAAATTATAAAATATATATATATGAAGTTTGCTGAAGAAGAAAAAAATAGGGTCTTTTTTTTTTTTTTGCAAAGTAATAGGTTATAAAAGTGAAAATTAAAGGAACAATAGAGGACTTAAAATTTTTTTTTTTAATTAAAAAAAAAAAGAAAGAATGATCGTAAAAATAATAAAAATATATCTAGGACTTTCTTGGTGTTGTTGTGGGTTCAGTTCATTTTTGGCTAGTTCCTTGGTCAGACTTATATTTCTCAAGATCTATAGGCCTCTTCCTATGTAGTCCGTAGTAACCACAGGGTTTTAGTCTATTGCCTGTAGCTTCCAAGGCGTTTCCCTCTGTTATATCTTCTTCTGATTGCTAGTCTCTTCAGTATCTGGTTTCTGCCCTGACACAAAGGGGACGGTGGAGGACACTTTTTTTTTTTTTTAGGCTTACTTGTTCAGTTGCGCTGTGGGGAGGGAGGGAGGAATGCTGCAAACAAATAACACTGGCGTGGGCTCGCAGTGTAGAGGCAGTTTTCACTTCTGTGTTTATCTGATTAAAGTGAAGAGCTAAGTAAGAACATACAAATGGGTACAATTTTGCTCTAACTTAAAGTTTCAGTTGATTTTGATAACACCTTTCTAGATAAACTATATCCATGAAGGTTTAAAAGGCCAAAGAGGAGACAAGCAATGTAACCCTATTAATTTTTCTGAGAAATCACTACCAGTGGAAACTTTTGTACTTTAGAGTGTAGTATCCCAGCCAAGTAAGTCTCTAATAATTTAGCTGTCACTCTTCCAATTATTTTTGTTTACCTTAGCTGAATCACAGAGGATACTGATATGCTTTTGAAATGCATAAAACATGTGGACCGATAAAGAAAAATAGGTCTTTAAAAAGTCTATCTTTGGGCATGTTTTCTTAAATCAATAATACCTAGTTATGGATTGGGTGGAATTTTAGATCTAGTCCATGATTTTGGTACTTATTATTGATATTATTGGTCCTTTGCCACATTTTATATTAAAATACCATGTAATCTTATTACAAACATCTAAAATTAGCAGTGAAGTTTTCCTGTTCTATAGATTATAAATCCAAAACATAAGGGGCTAAATTCATTTTTCAAGACTGTTAATGAAGTCCATACCTGCTAACTTAAAAAAAAAGTCACAATGGAGATTCATTTCTAATAAAATGATAAATATTAAAGCATATTCTCTCTTTAAAGCCTTTACCTCATTACATGCTTTTCATATTTCAGTAAAATATTCCCATTCAGATAATAGTGACAATAGCCATTTGAACCAGGGTAGAAATACAAGTGATTCCTCTATAGGAAGATGCCTCAGAGTTTCAAAGATTCTATTCTTTGCATAGATTTTTAGTGAAACATTTTCACTGGTGTGTGTGAACACTTTATTGATGAAAATCCTTGACATTACATATATTCATTGATGTTATAGCCTTACTGCATATGATTCTGCAATGATTTACAAAACTATCCTTACTGATGGGAAGTGAAAGGTAATGTTGCTTATTCTTAGTTCTTCAACAAACATTTAAATCATGAGTCTTGAAAATATCAGCATATTTTCTGATCCTGATGACAACAAATAGAATTTCTTATCCAGACATCATTTTATGATTTAGAATTATATTTTACAAAGAATTATGTTATAATTTATTGGAGTAGACAGTCTTTTTGTCCTTTGCTCTTGTAAAAATATGCTTAGATTTTTCTTTAAAAATAACATATGTAAGACACGCCTTCTAAAATACAAAATTACCACTCCAAAGCGTTCAAATATGGCCGGTAACATAAACTTACTGAAGCTTTTTCTGAATTTAGTTTTCCTTTGAAATGCAAGTATACTGTAATTCTCTGGGATTGTTTCCAGATTTATTATATCAGTATTGTAAAACTCGCAATTCCTCTTAAAAGAATTGCTCTCCAGATTCACTGGTCAGCATGGATCTATTTATTTTCATCCAACAGAGACACCATGGTAGTTTCATTTCTTGGGCTTTGCCTTCTGCATGAAGAAGCAGAGCACCCCACTCTGCAAAACCTCAGTGAAATACCCTCTCTGAGGGAACACTGCTACAGGTGCTAAATGTAAGCAATGCTCATGTTTTGATGTTAATTTTTTTGAAACATTATTAGATTATTTTCAAAATGTTTACCATACAGTGGCATCACTAACTTGATACCAAGTCAAAGTAAATATTGGAGAATTTTTAAAAATCATGTTAGATTTTGCCAAGTTTTTACAGAGCTAGGTAAAGTGCCTTTGGTTAACTTATAAAAGGCTGATACAAGTTAGCTACTGTAGGATAACTTTATCATTTATGCCACTGCTAGTTAAATATTCAAAACAAGTTCATGTTGTCATATGATTTCAGCACTCTTAGGTAAAGTGAAAAAATACCATTTGGGAACTTATATGTTAAAGTGAAAGCAAAAATGTCAGTCGCTCTATCTTGTCCAGCTCTTTGTGACCCCATGGACTGTATAGCCTTTGTCCACAGAATTCTCCAGGCAAGAATACTGGAGTGGGTTGCCATTCTCTTCTCTACAGGATCTTCCCAATGCAGGATTGAACCTGGGTCTCCTGTATGGTAAGCAAAGTCTTTATCATCTGAGATACAATGTTAAACAACAACAATAAAACATGTAATTTTTAAGTAGACCAACATATCATCTACTAAGATTAGTGTAACAAGTCAAAAATTTAAAGTGTTAGTTTTACAGTCAAGCTCTAGATGTTAACATAAATAGTTTCCTTTGAACTCATAAATCATGCTCACTTTCAGTAATATTACTCTTTAGTTCCATTTCTGTAATATAATGTTTTGCTCTTTGGAGTTTCCCAGAAGTAACTACCTTTGAACTCCTTTAGAAATAATATGCAAAGGCAAATGAATGTATGAGAAAACACACACACACTCACTCACTCATCGGTAGCAAAGGAAACTTTTGAAATTCTGTTGGATTTCACAGGTTTGTTCAGGAAAAAACCATGTGGGAGTCACCGAGAGTGCCTTGACATCGAGATGCTATTCCTCTAACTAATCTTTGGTCTAGATGCACGATCAGTCTTTAACATGTTTCCTTTACATGTTAATATGGAGCCTTTTAAATGGCATTTTTCTGTTATGTCTTTCACACACCTTAAGCATTTCAAGAGCTGTATTAACATCATTTTTCAATGTTCCCTTTATTATACTTTCTGATACAGGCATTTTCATTGTTGCACATATCTCAATGAATTTAGAAAGTTTAACTGCCTTGAGATTCAGTGTTTGTGTGTGTGTGTGTGTGTGCGCGTGAGCACATGTATAAATACACAAACAGACCTTCTGATGAAACATAATACTGAGTGGGTTAGAGCTGTTTAGAAATCTCATACATAGATTACTGGTCAGATTGTAGAGATATTTGAAGCAGAAAAGACGTTAGCTCAGCATAATGAATATGTCTGCCAGCCATTTTTATAATGACTTGCTGCAGTTTTTATTGTCTGACAAACCGTATGCTGTGCTGTCCTGTGAGCTTTCTTGTTCGACATAATAAAAAATGATGCAGTGTATCCCTCGAAGTCTAGCTGGGTGAAAGGCAGGCAGCAGAGTGCTGCTTCTGCCAACAGTTTGGTTGCGTATTCTGTTGAAATTATTCTGCAGGTGATAAATACACAATTATCATCCTTTATAATGCATTGTTCATGGTCTGTAGTAGAGATGTTATTCAGATATAGAGCATTTAAATCCATTCATACACCTAAAATTTCTTTGCACATATTAAATAAGCCACCAGGTGCATCTGAACCTTTTGAGATGAAAATATTTACCTATGCTTAGAGAGCCACGGAATAACTTAAGTCTGGTTTGTTATTTATTGCTATGTTTCACGTGTCACAGTTTTTTGAAACGTTTTCTCATCAAAGAAAACAATATTTCAAAAGATAAAAGGTTCCAGTTACTGCATGGTTAAGTACATCAATATTATATTAAAGATTTAGATTTAATGTGAGTGGTCATTTTCAATTGAACGTTCCCATACATATGAAAAGAGCTATGTGTGGTTTTAATAAAAGTGTATTAATATAAGGTCTATGAAGTACACTGGGCAGGAGTCTAATACAATAGAACGGCATGGTATGTATATTCACTTTGGTGATAAATGCTTCATTCTTTCTTTAGAGGATTATTAAAAGTGTTCTCTGGAGGAATAAAATGGTGGAAGTCACACATTTAATAGCTCAGGTACAAAGAGTCAGATTGTGCCAGTTGGCAAAAGTTAGCAGGAAGCTGTCACAATAAATGGCAGCAGCTGCTCATAGTTCTAAAGAGTATGTCCCAGTCAGAACTGAAAACTGATGGCATCTACATTAATACTACCTTAATGGCCCATCTGCTGCTCCATAGGGTCCCTAGCTGCTGTATGGAGTCATAGGCATTTGACAGGCAGTCTCTGTATGCCAGACGCACATGGTGCCAAATGTTTTAGGCTGCTTCATCTCGTTCTGATCTGTCAAATTCTCCCTACTCATTTATCAGGCAAGGAGTTATGAGGTTTTTCTTTTCTACACATCATTGCCTTTCAGCGCTGGGGCAGCTAAGAATTTGGAAGGCAAACTATTTTCGTTATTATTATTTTTTTTCCCCCTAATTGACAATGCAAGGCGAAGTTGTCTGATATACTGTACTGTACTGGGTAGGTTAACAAAGCGCTGTGACAAGCAAGCTCTGTGGAGAAATCAATCGAGAGCATTTTAAAATGCAACGCTGCATAAATATTTTCCTGTGGTTGTTTTGGAAGGAAATAACATATATTTCTGTAGAGAATTATTAACTGGGCCAATATTATGAGAGCTTACTTTCAGGTCGTTGAGCTAGAAAAATGCTAATATACACTGGAACACTGTTAAAAATACCTTGATAGGAAATGCAAAGTTCACATTTAAGAACATCTCTTAAACTTCTGTTTCCAGAGTGGAATAGGTTTTACACAGTAAGAGTCCAACATAGAAAGCAGTGTGTGTTTTGCAGCAGTTGGTTAAATTGTGCAGAAGTGGTATTGGTCACTATTAAGGATAAACTATTATTATTTTGAAGGTACTGAAGGATCAGGCAGTGCAATTCAAATATCAGTCAGTACAGGACTAAAGGAAAATATGTAATAAGATTTATAATGCTTTTTATGTTAAAAACTGGAAAACTTCATTTTTGAAAAAAAAAAAAATTCTAGACAGTGGGATCAGACTTTGCTTGGGTTAGATGACTGACTTTCTCATTTAGAAGACCAAATGACTGCCAAATCCTTACACTTAAGAAGGTCTACCCCCTTTCTGATGATGGCAGCTGTTTCCACTGGGATCGCCATAGCTTGCCTGATACTTTACATGTTTTCAAAACATCATTGTTCTGTATTCACTGGAGGTTTCCAGTCAGTGTGATGGACTATGTGGCCTGTATGTTTTGGCGTGGTGATCCTTTTTCTTATTTATTTTACTTTCTTACTTTTTGTTGTCAGTTTCTAGAGTTACTGGGCTTTTTCAGTCTTAATTATTTTAAGAATTTATGATAAATCAAAAAATTGTGCACAAAAAGAAATCTGTTAAATGGGTGTAATTAAGCCAGATGTTCCAGATGTTATAATGTCCAAACAAGAAAGTGTAGGTGGAACAGAGTTGTTTTATTCCAAGTTCCAGTAGGTTTCTCAGTCACAATCATTTACAACACTAATGTTACCAATAACTTAATAGCAACTGTTAAAAGATGTTGCTATGTTTTCTTAGAAGCCTAATTAACCTTCCTTGAAGAATAGATCATGTGTATGTGATGGAAGTTAGTGCAAGTGTGGGTGTATGTTTATACATGTTTATATGCACACATGTTGTGAAGGAATGGAGACTGTTTTTAGTGGATTCACAAATTTAATTATTATTGTTAACATTTTCTTAATTTCTGTGAGTATGTACTCTTTCAATAGACTTTTTAAAAGACAATAGTCAATGCTGCTGCTGCTGCTGCTGCTGTCACTTCAGCCGTGTCTGACTGTGTGCGACCCCATAGACGGCAGCCCACCAGGCTCCCCCGTCCCTGGGATTCTCCAGGCAAGAACACTGGAGTGGGTTGCCATTTCCTTCTCCAATGCATGAAAGTGAAAAGTGAAAGTGAAGTCGCTCAGTCGTGTTTGACTCTTCTCGACCCCATCGACTGCAGCCTACCAGGCTCCTCCACCTATGGGATTTTCCAGGCAAGAGTACTGGAGTAGGGTGCCATTGCCTTCTCCAACAATAGTCAGTAGATAAGTTTAAATATACTGCTATACTTAAGGAGAAGGAAACAGCAACCTTCTCCAATATTCTTGCCTGGAAAATTGAATGGACAGAGGAACTGATGGGCTACATACAGTTCATGGGGTCACAAAGAGTCGGACACAACTGAGCAACTAACATTTTCACTTTCACTTTCAAGGTTTATTTAAGGTTGGTTTCACTGGTGGCTCTGTGATGAAAAATCCACCTACTAGTGCCAGAGACGCAGGTTCGATCCCTGAGTTTGGAAGATCCCCTAGTAGAGGAAATGACAACTGGCTCTAGTATTCTTGCCTGGGAGATCCACAGACAGAGAAGCCTGGCAGGCTACAATCCATGGGTTTGCGAAAGAATTAGATACAACTTAGCAACTAAACAACAACAACAAAGGCTTATTATTTCTATTTTTAAATAGATCCAATACTATTGTGACTGTTTCCCAATCTGCCAGTAGAATTGAAAACTCAAATATTGAAACTGGTTTGTAACTTGTGCTATTTTGATATTATGAAAGCATACTGGTTATGGTTTAGTCCCTAAGTCGTGTGCAACTCTCGAAACCCCATAGACTGTAGCCCGCCAGGCTCCTCTGTTCATGAGGTTGTCCAAGAACACTGGAGTGGGTTGCCATTTCCTTCTACAGGGGATCTTCCCAATCCACGAATCGAACCAGGGTCTCCTGCATTGCAGGCAGATCTTTACCAACTGAGCTACAAGGGAAACCATTATGATAGCATATCTCAGGTACATTGTCTGGGCAGATACATAGCTCCAAATTTTTTTGATAAAAAGGATCAGAAACGGCCCTATTTTCTTCTTACACACTCATGCATCACTGATTTTTTTTTTTTTTTTACATTTGGGAAGCTTCTAGGATTAAAAAAATGTAAAATTTGGTATTTAGAATATGCTAGAGAAGGCGATGGCACCCCACTCCAGTACCCTTGCCTGGAAAATCCCAAGGCGGAGGAGTCTGGTAGGCTGCAGTCCATGGTGTCGCTAAGAGTCGGACACAACTGAGCGACTTCACTTTCATTTTTCACTTCCATGCATTAGAGAAGGAAATGGCAACCCACTCCAGTGTTCTTGCCTGGAGAATCCCAGGGACGGGGGAGCCTGGTGGGCTGTCGTCTATGGGGTTACATAGAGTCGGACACAACTGAAGTGACTTAGCAGCAGAAGCAGCAGCAGCAGAGATGGTGTTAGAAGCAGAATGCACTGCATTTGGACTTCGCAGCAATGCCATGAGAAAAATAATCCTCCTTGTTCTCATAAACAGAAACTTAGGCTTCGGGATAGTGAATGCTTTGCCCGGGGTTACAGATGAGATTGAATCGAATTGGAACCAAGTCTGTGAGAAGGCCAGACCAGGCCACTGCTTACAATTATATTTCAAAAACGGTAAAACGTCAGACACACTTGGGATCTCTTAGGAAAAGTGGGACTGAAAGCAGAAGTGTAGTCCCTGAGAAAGGGCTCACCGTAAAAGGAGTCTGAGAGACAAAGCATGCCCAGGGTCAAGGCCTATAGCTTAGAGCGGAGTGTGAGCTCTTGCACAGCGTGTTGGAATCAGCAGAGCTCATGACAGCCATCTGTTTGACATTTTAAGGCTCTTGGGGATAGACCTTATCTATGGATTAGAAGGGCTACACAGCTTTGTTCTCTAGGCTGTTTTACTGGGGGACAGCCCTTGATGAAATGTAATACAAAAAGACAGAGTGCTACTTCTCACTCTGAGGTAGGTGGCACCGATGATGAATGTCTAGTGCAAAGAAGGTCCAGTTGGCTTCAGCAATTGCTCGTGAACCACCACTGAGGTATCTGGCCCAGAGAAATACTCCTCAGGTCTAGCTTCTCTCATTGGAGACAGCAGTGTCCAACGAACAGCTTGATTTGTGGAGGCAGGTTAGCAGACAAAGAACTAGAAAAATTGGAGAGGAAAAACTCGGAAAAGAGAAGGCCACCTGTGAGTCAAATAAAAGGGGACCCTACAGATATGAATATTTAGAGTATTAACATCTATTGCCTCCATTGATTCATGAAAGCATATGAAGCCTAAGGCTGTAGGATTCATACTTTTGGCTCCTCATTGTCAGAATTCATTCTTCCACAGATACTTGAGCACAACTTCAGTAGGGTAGAGGTATGTACGGTGGTATCTTGTTTCCACATGGCAATGGCTAGCAGGTAGGAAGGCATCCAAAGGAGTGGGTCGTTTTTCATACTGTTGTTATTTGGAGTGGATTTTTTCCCCCGGAATTTTATCTTTGAGTACATGTATTGTTTTCATGGAAAAAATAAATAAAAAGAGCAAAAAAGAGAAGAAACATTGAAAAAAAAAAAAAGGCAAGGAATCTAAGGACAGAGAAGAAAGAAAAATCATTCTCTTAGTTGTTTATAGCTCTAATATGACCATTTACTACAGAAGTCTTAATGCACCATTTCCCAATTAGACATTCTTCTGCCTTTTTTTTTTATTACTAGAAAAGCTATATACACATAAGATAATTTTTACAGATCTTTTCCAATATTTCTTTCTTTGTGGTGTCCACAAGCTCATACCACATGTGTGATACAGCACAGTCTCATAGAGAATAATAAAGAAGGTGAGAACAAGATAACGGCTCACTGTTTCCACTGGATAAGTTGACAAGATCCCATTCTGACAGGTTCTGCTGAGTTTAAGAGATTTCTGGACAGAGCTGAATTTTTCTTAAAGCACAATCCTGAAAATAAAAGCATAAATGTGTAAGAGAAGCAACAGCATTGACCTTAACAAGAAAATTACCTTGAAAGAAAATGCCTCCGGATATATTTTTAAAGGAAACTGATGTTGCGAGTAGAATCATAATGGAGGCTTAGTTGTTCTCGTGTGCTCTTCTAGTACTTCTAATGGGATCCTGCCTGCCGTTTGCTCCTGGAAATCCAGTTTCCTCGTTCAAGCTGAGCTTATCTAGAGCTCATCTGGCAGAATGTCTTGTAAACATGGCTAAATTTTCCAAGTCTCTGTTGGGTTTTTTGTTTTGTTTTGTTTGTTTAGGGTCATGTGTGTGTGAGTGTGCATGTGCGCACATGCGCATATTACTTTTTAAATATATATCTTATTATTTATTTATTTGGCTATGCCAGGTCTCAGGTGAAGCATGTGGTGTCTAGCTGTATGACCCGGAGTGCAGCCAGGGCCCCCTACGTTGGGAGCTTGGAGACTTAGCCACTAGACCACTATGGAAGTCCCAGTATTTCTTTATGTTAATGATAATAGGTTATATTGGGTTGGCCAAAAAGTTCTTTTGGATATTTCAGTAACCTCTTATTGAAAAACCCAAATGAACTTTCTGTCCAATCCAAGTTTTACTCAGATAAACTTTGTCTTATTGTGCAATGAATCAATATATTATTTCTTTTAAGTGGTCTATCCCTGATAGCTCAGTTGGTAAACAATCTGCCTGCAATGAGGGAGACCTGGGTTCAGTCCCTGGATTGGGAAGATCCTCTGGAGAAGGGAAAGGCCACCCACTCCAGTATTCTGGCTTGGGGAATTCCATGGACAGTCACAAAGAGTTGGACACAACTGAGCGCCTTTCACTTTCACTTTTCACTGCTGTAATAGTTAAAACCAATTGAACTTTTATAAATATTAATCAATCAATATGTAATTGACACAGGAATTTAGGGGGTGAGGTAGACTCTTAATGGCAAGTTGATCTTAGCCTGTCTAACAGATGTTCTTGTTAAGTGAGCCCTGATTTGTCTTTGTAGTGTCTCTGTCTTTCAAAGGATCCTGCTATCTCCTCAACTGCAGTGGGCAAATCTTGGTTTGTCTACACTATTAGAAGTGACCTCACTCTTCTTACCGAGTGATTGATTGAGAGGTGGAAGCTTGTCATAGTTCTGTGAAGATTTTGATTAATATAGCAAGAAAGGTTTAGCAGAAAATTGGAAATAACTTGTGTCTTTTATGTCACTGAGCTAGTGAAAGAACAAAGTTGAAAGAAAAACACAAGAATTTTTGTTATATGAGATAATAAAACACTTACTATTTAAGGAATCTTGAATTGAGTGCTTAGTTGCTACCAGTCAAATCAAATTATTCTAGCCCATGTATTCTTTTATGAAAGAGTTTACAGCAGAATGTATTGTAGTGAGTTGGTTTGACAGTCCTAGTCTAGTTGGAGAAGGACTTATGTAAAGGGTGAAAGTGAGGAAGGCAGGTTGGAATTGGACTACAGTGGCCTTAAATTCCAATTTTAGGCTTTCTACCTGCAGTATATAGACAATGGGAAAATAGTGTGTTGGTGACATTGATCTTGCTCTTGAGGTGGTACATATAATCTATTAGAGGAAAAAGACTTAAAATAGAGAAATAAATCAGGAGTCCAAGTATGAAGCAGTGAGGGCTCAAATAGTGGTAATGATGAAAATGAAGAGTTCAGATGAGAGAAGCTTGAGAAACAATTGATGGATTTAGTGATTGATTAAATACAGGGGAAAAAAACTTGGATGGGACAATGGATGCTCTGAGCTCTCAAGCCTGGGTAAATAAAAGATGGAACCATTAATTGAAAACAGGTCAATCAGGAAATGAAGATATTTGAGACAGAGAGAGAAATCAGGTTTTGTTTAAGATAATACTGAAATGTTCAACAGAAAATATTTACCATGCTGTTGGAAATTTAAAATCATTCTTTAATTTGAGAGCTTCAGAGTGATTTGAACTGTATTTTTGGATACAAAAAACAACTTTTTAATGCATCAACCACACCTTTTCTTCTGCATGTAGTGTAGATCTCAGTAGAGGAGCTCTCATTTGGTTAGCACTAATAGACATTTGAAACTCCTACATCTTAAATTTTAGCTCCCATTTATTATATAGTAGCTAATTTGTTCTCAAGTAGGTGATAATAGAGATTGAACTCTTAAAATAGAGGCTGATTATTATATCATTAGAATGTGACTTTTTAAAAAACTCCTGGAGACTGTAGAAATGAAGAAAAATACATTGGCAACAAAGGTGTTGAAAGATATGATTGTATATAAAATCATTGTGACCCAGCCATGTGAGGGAAAAAAAAAACACCCATTTTTATTAACTCTGGTAAATTGAATAACTGTTTTTGACATGAAAAAGAAATGATGTTGTTTTTATTATCCTATTTGGAAATATCAGTTGTAGCAAGGAAGGATAGAAGCAAAAACAAACAAAAAAAAACACCCAGCAACATATTTTTCTGCAAGGAGAAGCTATAGTAGATGAAGCTGCTGTAGGGCCTGGAAAAATGAGATGATGAAATTTCTGGTTGGGGCACTCTTTTTTTTTTTAGTGGACCTAAGAAAAACACCAAGAGCAGCATCAATGTAGATGTATGATAACACAGGAAGGATCTTTGGAGATTGGACAGTCTGTGACTTGGTTCAGTTGCTAGAACATTATGTAAACTCAACATATGTTGACCAATTCAGTGCAGTGACTACATGGTTTAAAGAGTGCTGGGGAGAACTCAACACATGACTGCAGAACTGGGTTCGTAACTGTGTAGCTGAGGAAGCTAAGCGAGGTCTCTCTTTATCATGCCAAGTTCCCCTATCTGCTCAATGGGAACAGCACATTCTCCATATTACAGAATTGTAGGCAATGTTTTTAAATGTTTTGTATGTTTTGAAAAACAAAATTTTATAAATACACAGGAAGTTATGGTCATTTTATTTGAGTAATTTTTGACTATTTTCAACATAAAAGCAAATGCAGCTAATTGAAAAACTAGGAAAAGAGAGGAACTAGGAAACAAGAAGTCTGCCATTTAGGAAAGAATGCAAGCAAAAACAGGAAATTATTTTGGATTGTAGTTTTACACATTTGCTCCATCCATCATTTTATTATACTCCTTCAGGGATTCAGATGATAAGAATATTATTCCTTCTTTGCTGTTCTTCAATTTCTATTACTTCCTTTCTAAGCTTTTTAACTTCTTTCATTTTTTTTTGATTTGTATTTTCTTCATTGCTTTCCTGCCTATTTTCAGTGCCCTATTCAATTTCTCTTTGATTATATTCTTCTTTGGGCACCTTGTGATTTTTTCTTTATTTCTGAGTTAATTTTGCTTTTGGTATTTCTGTTTCTTTCCTGAGTTCAATCAACTTCTTTTTATCATTTCTCTCTATTTAGGTTTGCTTCTGTTTATTATATTTGAATTTCTAGTCCAAATTGTTTTTTATTCCCCTATCCTTGCAGGCTAGATTGGACATATTTAATCATACTTTAAAAGTTGATTTTTTTTTTTTCATTTTCTCCTGCTTCCTGTTTTCAGAAAAGAGGATTTTATTCAATTGGCCTGTGTGACATTTTCTTTCCTGATATTTTACAATAGCTTAATGTGGACTTTATTGAGCATCCTCTCGTTCACTTTTAAGGTGTTTGGGTGTGTTAAAAGATTCCTAGCTCAATGCCATTCTAATTTATTAGTAGAGCACAGTCCAGGTACTTTGTCTTTTTGTTTGTTTGTTTTGTATTGGTGTGGTGAAACAGAGGTCATAAATCCTCTGATTTATGGTTCCCTTTTATTATGACATAGCCTAGATTTCCCCCATGTACACATATACATCTAGGACTTTGAGGCAAGCCAAAGAAAACTAGAAAAACTTTCCTAAATGTCTGGTCTCCTTCCCCTTTGGTTTTGTAATACTTCAATTGGCTGCATTCACTTTTATGAGGGTTTTGGGGAAAAATTATTGTACTCTAGACTTTTCCCCTTCTCCACCCAGTGAGTGATTTTCTCCTTTTTCTTTGTTCTGTTGTCTTCCCCCAAAGATACACATTTTGAAAAGTACCCCTTTTAGATTGAACTCATTCTCTTAAATCATGTATACTTTGAAGTTCCTTCCTTATAGCCCATGCTCTGATCTGCCTAGACACTTAGGTAATTTTAGGTGTAAGGTGAGCTGAATGTTCCTGATGCTTATTTTGATCCCTCTCAGGCCCCTTCATTTGTTCCCTCTTTTTTCCTCCTTGGGGTTTTTCTGGATCTGCCTTTGCTTGTCTAAAAGCTCTGCAATAGGGCAGGAGTCGAGTGGGAGAAGGAGAGTGTGAAAGGATGTGGTCTTACATTTAGATCTTTAATCCATTTTGAGTTTATTTTTGTGTATGGTGTTAGAAAGTGTTCTAGTTAAGATCAGAAACTATAAAACTCCTAGAGGAAAACAGGCAAAACACTCTCTGACAGAAATCACAGCAGGATCCTCTATGACCCACCTCCCAGAGTAATGGCAATAAAAGCAAAAATAAACAAATGGGACCTCATTAAGCTTAAAAGCTTTTGCACAACGAAGGAAACTATGAGCAAGGTGAAAAGACAGCCTTCAGAATGGTAGAAAATAATAGCAAATGAAGCAACTGACAAAGAATTAATCTCAAAAATATACAAGCAGCTCATGCAGCTCAATATCAGAAAAATAAATGACCCAATCAAAAAAAAAAAAAATGGGCCAAATAACTAAACAGACATTTCTCCAAAGAAAACATACAGATTGCTAACAAACACATGAAAAGATGCTCAGCATCACTCATTATCAGAGAAATGCAAATCAAAACCACAATGAGGTACCATCACATGCTGGTCAGAATAGCTGCTATCCAAAAGTCTATAAACAATAAATGCTGGAGAGGGTGCAGAGAAAAAGGTACCCTCTTACACTGTTGGTGTGAATGCAAACTAGTACAGCCACTATGGAGAACAGTGTGAAGATTCCTTAAAAAAAACTGGAAATAGAACTGCCATCAATTCAGATCAGTTCAGTTCAGTCGTTCAGTCGTGTCCAACTCTTTGCGACCCCATGAATTGCAGCACACCAGGCCTCCCTGTCCATCACCATCTCCCAGAGTTCACTCAAACTCACATCCATCAAGTCGATGATCCCCTCCAGCCATCTCATCCTCTGTCGTCCCCTTCTCCTCCTGCCCCCAATCCCTCCCAGCATCAGGGTCTTTTCCAATGAGTCAACTCTTCACATGAGGTGGCCAAAGTACTGGAGTTTCAGCTTTAGCATCAGTCCTTCCAAAGAAATCCCAGGGCTGATCTCCTTCAGAATGGACTGGTTGGATCTCCTTGCAGTCCAAGGGACTCTCAAGAGTCTTCTCCAACACCACAGTTCAAAAGCATCAATTCTTCGGGGCTCAGCTTTCTTCACAGTCCAACTCTCACATCCATACGTGACCACTGGAAAAACCATAGCCTTGACTAGATGGACCTTAGTTGGCAAAGTAATGTCTCTGCTTTTGAATATGCTATCTAGGTTGGTCATAACTTTCCTTCCAAGGAGTAAATGTCTTTTAATTTCATGGCTGCAGTCACCATCTACAATGATTTTGGAGCCCAGAAAAATAAAGTCTGACACTGTTTCCACTGTTTCCCTATCTATTTCCCATGAAGTGACCATCTGCAGTGATTTTTGGAGCCCCCAAAATAAAGTCTGACACTGTTTCCACATCTATTTCCCATGAACTGATGGGACCAGATGCCATGATCTTTGTTTTCTGAATGTTGAGCTTTAAGCCAACTTTTTCTCTCTCCTCTTTCACTCTCATCAAGGGGCTTATTAGTTTCTCTTCACTTTCTGCCATAAGGGTGGTGTCATCTGCATATCTGAGGTTATTGATATTTCTCCCGGTAATCTTGATTCCAGTATGTGCTTCTTCCAGCCCAGCGTTTCTCATGATGATTAATTTCTCTGCATAGAAGTTAAATAAGCAGGGTGACAATATACAGCCTTGACATACTCCTTTTCCTATTTGGAACCAGTCTGTTGTTCCATGTCCAGTTCTAACTGTTGCTCGTTGACGTGTATACAGATTTCTCAAGAGGCAGGTCAGGTGGTGTGGTATTCCCATCTCTTTCAGAATTTTCCACAGTTTATTGTGATCCACACAGTCAAAGGCTTTGGCATAGTCAATAAGGCAGAAATAGATGTTTTTCTGGAACTCTCTTCCTTTTTCCATGATCCAGCAATGTTGGCAATTTGATCTCTGGTTCCTCTGCCTTTTCGAAAACCAGCTTGAACATCTGGAAGTTCACAGTTCACCTATTGCTGAAGCCTGGCTTGGAGAATTTTGAGCATTACTTTACTAGCGTGTGAGATGAGTGCAATTGTGCGGTAGTTTGAGCATTCTTTGGCATTGCCTTTCTTTGGAGTTAGAATGAAAAGTGACCTTTTCCAGTCCTGTGGCCACTGCTGAGTTTTCCAAATTTGTTGGCATATTGAGTGCAACACTTTCACAGCATCATCTTTCAGGATTTGAAATAGCTCAACTGGAACTCCATCACCTCCACTAGCTTTGTTTGTAGTAATGCTTTCTAAGGCCCACTTGACTTCACATTCCAGGATGTCTGGCTCTAGGTGAGTGATCATACCATGATCATTATCCTGGTCATGAAGATCTTTTTTGTACAGTTCTTCTGTGTATTCTTGCCACCTCTTCTTATATGACACAGCAATCCCACTGCTGGGTGCACACACTTAGGAAACCAGAATCGAAAGAGACACATGTACCCCAATGTCCATTGCAGCACTGTTTACAATAGCTAGGACATGGAAGCAACCTAGATGTCCATCGGCAGACGAAAGGATAAGAAAGCTGTGGTACATATACACAATGGAATATTACTCAGCTTTAAAAAGAATGCATTTGAATCAGTTCTAATGAGGTGGTTGAAACTGGAGCCTATTAATCAGAGTGAAGTAAGTTAGAAAGAAAAACACCAATACAGTATATTAACACATATATATGAAATTTAGAAAAATGGTAACAATAACCCTATATGCGAGACAGCAAGAGACACAGAGATAAAGAACAGACTTTTGAACTCTGTGGGAGAAGGCGAGGGTGGGATGATTTGAGAGGACAGCATTGAAACATGTATATCACCATATGTGAAATCGATTGCCAGGCCAGGTTTGATGCACTGGGATGACCCTGAGGGATGCGACGGGGAGGGAGGTGGGAGGGAAGGTTCAGGATGGGGAACACGTGTGTAACTATGGCTGATTCATGTCAATGTATGGTGAAAGCCACTACAATATTGTAAAGTAATTAGCCTCCAGTTAAATAAATTAATTTTAGAATGGATGTGGTGATTTTTTTTCACTTATAGTTATTTTGATGTTTTAGTATTGTCTATCTGTAGCAGCATCTGCAGCTGATGTTGAAGACATAGTTTTGTGTAGAGTTTGGTTTTATCTTGTTAATTGTTTGGGGCAATATTGGGATGTAGGAAGCTATGCAGCTGCCACTGCACTTAGCCTTGCAGAAGCACTGGAATTTCATGTGTAACTGTTATGAACATCTGAATACAAGTCTTTCTGTGCAGTATTTTTCATTTCTCTTGGATAAGTATCTAGGCATGCAGTTGTTGGATCATAGGATATAGAGGCATCGTCAGAGGATGGAGTGGTTGGATGGCATCAGTGATTCAGTGGACATGAACATGGGCGAACTCCAAGAGATGATGACGGACAGGCTTGGTGTGCTTCAGTCCATGGCGCTGCACAGAGTCATACATGACTCGGTGGCTGAACCACACGAGGATATAGATGGATTTAACTCTTTTTAAAGAAATTGTCTGAGAGTTCTCTAAAGTGTTTGAATCAGTTGGCTCTCTCACTTGGAACAGGGAAAACTATATATTCTTCCAATACAGACATTAGAGAGGATTGAAAATATGCCGTGTTTTGTCTCCCATTATTGCTGCTGAGAAGTCAGCTGTCAGTTTTATTGCTCTCCTTTGTATTGGGTTTTTATTTTATTTCTGGTTACATTTAGTATCTTATTTTTGTCTTTGACGCTCTACAATTGCACCATGATTCCAGATATGATTATTTTTGTTTATAATGCTTGAATTTCATTTGACTTTCTTGGTTTCAGATTTAGTGCTTTTTCATAAACCTGAAAAATTCTTTGCCATCATCTCTGATAATTGTCTCATCTCTATCATATTCTTCTGAAATTCAAATTTCTAGTACATTAGAGCATTTTAAACTATCTTTAAACTTTTCCATTCACTGGTTTGTTTGAATGTTTCTTTTGCATAAGTTCTTTGGTTCTGTGTTTCAATTCAATAGTTCTCACTTCATCAGTGAACATTATGCTCTTCAATATGTAAAATTTGTTATATATTTTAATTATATTATACATTTTAAGAGTTATGTTTTGCTATTTCTCAGTATGATCAGGTATCTTTTATGGACTTTTTTCCTTGCTTGAGTTCTTGAGCTTCTCTTTTATTTATGTTTTCATATTAGTCATACTTCTTTTGTATTTGATTCCTGATAACTGCAATATCTTAAGTCTTTAAGGATATGAATCTGCCCTCTGTCTTTTCTTTGAGATATCATCCATGATTCCTTTTCCCTCTGTGTGTTTTGTGTTTTTCTCTCTTTTAATGTAGACTTCTTATTTACCTTAGAAGTTTCTGTATGGAAATTTATTCCTTGTTTGGGTAAAATTATACTCTTCCAAGAGGATTCATGCTTGATTCTGTTGATTCCCTCCAGCACACCAGAAACACTTTAAATTTTCCTCATGAGGCTTTTCAGACAACAGTTATTATTTATTACAGGACTCACATGATTGCAACAAATTCATAGGGGAGAAATTTTGTCTATTCCCTTCTACTTCCCAGGTGGCACAGTGGTAAAGAAGCCACCTCCAGTGCAGGAGATGCGAGAGACCTGGGTTCATCCCTGGGTTGGGAAGATCCCGAGGGATAGGAAACAGCAACCCACTCCAGTATTCTTGCCTGGAAAATTCCTTTGACAGAGGAGCCTGGCGAGCTGCAGTTCAGGAGTTTGCAACGTCAGACATACATACATTGTTTTACTTAGTGCCAACTTCTTTACTTAGTGCCAGTCAGCTTCTCTTGTTCTTTTCTTCATTGTGGCACCTCCGTTTTTGCTTCGTCATTACACTGGTAGTGTGTCCTTTGAGGTATTACCTTGATACAGAGACTTTCTCATTACATTCTCTACCTTATCAGGTTCAAGGCTTTATATCCTATTCCTTCTACCTTGCAATCATCGATGGAAAATCAAGGAAATCTGGACTTTGCAAAACACTTAATGAAAAGGTTTAGATTCTCGGGGTCCTCTTTTCTCTAACTTTTAGCCACTGTGAATTATTTCACTTCATTTTAATTTTTCCTTTTTTTATTATTCATTTAGTGGATTTTTTCTGGTTGATTCTCCAGGTTCTCACCTGTCGTTCTGTTAAATTTGAAAATCTGCATGCAATTTTAAGAGACTATTGAAACACTAGAAGTCTAGGTAATTGGATGAAATTAGATACTTTTTTGATGCTTCCTAGAGCTTTGAAAAAATATTAAATAGTTAAGTTTCAGAAATTAGGACACAATTCTTATAGCAAAATATTTATGTCAACAATTTCCGCTCATTTGAAAGTATATTATAATGAATGTAAAACGCCAGTCTCTCCCTGATACTCTTTTATCTGTTTCTATGGAAAACAAAAACAAAAACAAAAAACTCAGGTACACAAAGAAATCAATTCCAATTTAATATGTTAACCAAAATGATGTCAAAGTTATGCAGTGCCAGTATTTTCAGTCAGACTATTGATAACTGTAGAGAGGAGACACAAGCATGAAGAGAGTTTTCTAGGTAAACTATTAAAGTAACACTTTTAAAAATTGAAAGCTGTTTAAGGAGTTAATTTGTTTAGCAACTGAAAAAAGCAAAGACAAGAATATTTTAAAAAATGAAAATAAGTTGATTTCAGAAACTAGTAAAGTTGATCAATCTTACTCTAATAAAGCAATCAGCAAGGTAAAAAATAATTAACTTTGTTAAACCAGAACCATTTTGAATATGAAATTTAACTTTATTTTTAAGAGGATTAAATTTTAATTGTAGGTTTTTTTTTTTTTTTTTTGAGTGGGTCTAGTGCCAAAGTTTAAATAAAGTCAATTGGTATATACCATATTTTATAAAAGGTATACCATAATTTATAAAATTTTATAAATTTTAATTGTAGTTTTTTTTTTTTTTTTTGAGTGGATCTAGTGCCAAAGTTTACTTTATTTAAACTTTGGCACTAGACCCACTCAAAAAAAAAATAAATGAAAAACTACAATTAAAATTTAATCCTCTTAAAAATAAAGTTAAATTTCATATTCAAAATGGTTCTGGTTTAACAAAGTTAATTATTTTTTACCTTGCTGATTGCTTTATTAGAGTAAGATTGATCAACTTTACTAGTTTCTGATGTATAAAAGTCTTTTGGACTCTGTGGGAGAGGGAGACGGTGGGATGATTTGGGAGAATGGCATTGAAATATGTATAATATCATATATGAAACGAGTCACCAGTCCAGGTTCGATACACAATGCTGGATGCTTGGGGCTGGCGCACTGGGACGACCCAGAGGGATGGTATGATAGGGAGGAAGCAGGGAGGAGGGTTCAGGATGGGGAACACATGTATACCTGTGGCAGATTCATTTTGATATATGGCAAAACCAATACAATATTGTAAAGTTAAATAAAATAAAATTTAAAAAAATAAAAAAATATGACAAAAATTTGGGCATCTATTGAAAGCTGCTGCTGCTGCTGCTAAGTCGCTTCAGTCGTGTCCGACTGTGCAACCCCAGAGATGGCAGCCCACCAGGCTCCCCCATCCCTGGGATTCTCCAGGCAAAAACACTGGTGTGGGTTGCCATTTCCTTCTCCAATGCATGAAAGTGAAAAGTCAAAGTGAAGTTGCTCAGTGGTGTCTGACTCCTAGCGACCCCATGGACTGCAGCCCACCAGGCTCCTCCGCCCATGGGATTTGCCAGGCAAGAGTACTGGAGTGGGTTGCCATTGTCTTCTCCGATATTGAAAGCTATGTGGCATTAATTTAAGATTTTGAACAGATAATGCTGTCATTGCTAGTCCATTGGCAATAGAACATACATAATATAAGCCTTCTGAATGTTGAAAATACCTATTAAATGTTTATTTTCTTAAAATTAAAAAGCAATCTAAAAGCAGTTTAACTTTTAAAATGTGCTCAGAGATTATCATAATGAGTGAAGTAAGTCATAGAAGGAAAAATCTGATATCACTTACACGTGTAGAATCTTAAAAATAAGGTACGAATGAACTTATGTAAAAAACAGAACTAGAGTTACAAGTGTAGAATATAAACTTACGGTTACCAGGGCGTAAATGGAGAAGGGATAAATTGGAAAATTAGAATTGACACTTACAAGCTACTATATATAAAATAGATAATTAATAAGGACCTACGGTATAGCACAGGGAAGTCTACTCAATACTCTGTAATTGCCTATATGGGGTAAATAATCTAGAAAAGAGTTGATGTTCATATATATGTAACTGATTCACTTTGCTGTGCACCTGAAACTAACACAACATTGTAAATTGACTATTTTGACTAAATTGACATTGCTCCATTTTAATATTCTGGCACTAAGTTGTAAGAGCAAGGAATTGGAATCTTTTTCATATATAATTTTGTGTGTTTTGTTTATTGAACTATTTCCTCCTATTGAGAGCCGTTAATTGGTTATTTATTTTGGGTCTAGCTCAAGCTTTGCAACTTTTAGGTGCTTAACAATATTAATGAGTCAATAGTGTAGGGAATTTATTTCTGAATGTTTGTAATATACATATTGGCTACATTTTCCCATATACGCATGCCTCCATACTTCATATGTAGTGGTGGTGATTTAGTGGTTTAGTCGCTAAGTCCTGTTTGACTCTTGCGACCCCATGGACTATAGCCTGCTAGGCTCCTCTGTCCATGGGATTTTCCAGGCAAGAATACTGGAGTGGATTGCCATTTCCTTCTCCAGGGGATCTTCCCGACCCAGGAATAGAACCCAGGTCTCCTGCATTGCAGGCAGATTCTTTACTGACTGGGCTATAAGGGAAGCCCCCAGTTTATATATGTGTGTATCTTTAATTATAGAAGTCTTTATGGAAGTACTGTATTTTCTAGTGTGAAAAAATGAAGCTTGAAAGATTAGGAAAAATAATTGTTCTGGATCACTGTACAAGCATGGGCCAACTGTGACTACAGCTGAGATTTCCTATGTCAGTTACATGTGCATTTCTTTGAGACCTAAGAGAATAAAATCACTTTGTAAGAAAAAATAATCACAGACTTCACACTTGCAGTCTCCTACCTGTTCCTGTTTAGAAATACTTCAGAGCTTTGGCCAGTATCCAGAATACAATATGGACATTTAGAGGTTATTTATTTCAAACTGCTGCTTATTAAAAGAAAACCTAGTTCTTTGGGGTTTTATGTAGGTTATCTTTCCTTATCTAACTCTATTCAGAGTTGAAAGCACTGCAGTCCAATTTAGCTTTTCTGCCTTTGTGGGCTTGTTCTGGTTTTCCTTTTGTTTGAACATATCTATATATTATCCTACGTTTATGTAGTTTTATATTTGACAGCACTTCTACATCTATTATCTCATTTTATCTTTACAACAGCCATCTGTGCTGCATAGGGAGTTATTATTATTACTATTTTCCAGCTGGATAAAATGATACAAAGGAAGGTTAAGTGTTTTTTCCGTATCACATAATTATTAGTGGAGCCACAGGACGAAAACCTACGGGTTTTAAATCTTAGCCTATATAAGATCTTTCTCTTTATATCATACTACAGGCTTTATGTATCCAAGTGAAAAGTGTTAGTTGCTCAGTCGTGTCCGATTCTTTGCCACCCCATGGACTGTAGCCCACCAGGCTCCTCTGTCCTTGGGATTCTCCAGGCAAGCATCTTGGAGTGGGTTGCCATTTCCTTCTCCATTTCATATCCATAGTGAAATTAATTTATTGTATATGTGAGAAATATAAACTACATTTTATCAAATTTTGAGTAATGACTAAATATTTTTAGCTAACAGTAATCATTTGATTAACATGTTCTTGTTCATAAAAGTAAGCATGATACTTTGCTTTAATACTCTGTATTCAACAAACGTCTTCAGTTTTTACTCTACAGTAGGCAATTGTGTAGACAATATTTTTATCCTGATGATAAAAAAAATCAATTTTTAAAAAAAAAATTAGTGCATCTTCACTTGGCTAAAAGGAAATAGTATGTGAAAATTTAGAGTTAAGAAGAAAGAATTTGGACCTCCTCCAGTTTATACTTTATTCCTTTTTACATTCATGTGGAAATATATGAAAGTTGAGAAATCCAAGTATCATTTTGATATATACTCCAAATTATATTCTGTGGTCATAAAACTGTATGTATACAAAGTGATTTTGTAACAATGGAATAACATAAATCAATGCTTTATTTTTCATCAGGAGGAATAAAATATTCACATAAGTAAAATTTCTAGACTACTGACTGAGTGTTAACAATATAAAGGAAAACAGTCCTGAAATTTAATACATAGTTACACTTTTTCTCAGTATTTAACTTCACATGCTTGTGGTGAGTCAGTCTTGTCCTGATGCTTATGTGTGTTTCAGTACACTATAGAGAAGAGCTCTAAGGTACTGTGTGCTTGGTGCTGGTCCTGGCTTTAAACTTTCTCTTCTTTATAAAATATGTTATCCTGTGAGTTTCTAAAACCACCTTGTTGAATGTTGTTTGCTTTTAATTTATTCGATGCATACTGTAATTTAGAAAGAAATCATCTTTGAAAGGTAGACATGTATGTAGCTTTAGTTTAAAACTAGCTTACTTTTCATTAGATACAAAATTAAATTAAAATTAAAATACAAGAACTGAATATAAATATATGGCTAATGCTTCATATCACTAAACACAAAAATGCCTATGAAAACAATAAAATCCCAGTTTTCTCTCAGCAAATTGGTAAATTTTTATATTACTACTCAAAAATTTAAATGTGAATAAAATGGTCATTTTGAATACTGTTGCTACTTAGCAGTATGTATTTAGCAATATGTATTAGAATCCATGGGTTTCTCCATGCAAGAATACTGGAGTGGGTTGCCATGCCCTCCTCTAGGGGATCTTCCCAACTCAGGGATTGACCCCAGGCTTCCCATTTTTACCATCTGAGCCACTGGGAAACCCGTATTAGAATCTACAAAACAGTATATAACTTTAGCATAAAAATTATACTTCTATGCATTTATACTAAAAATTGTAGATAATTTCATGAATATATAAGTAGGTAGGCATATACATATTTTATATATTATTCCTTTGTATTTTCTGTCAAAGAGATAGGTAGATAGATAAACAAAAAGAGACAAAGAAAGACAAAGGACTGTGTATTTATATACAGTAGTTATACTAAATTATTAGACAAAAAATCAAGTTTTAAGCATTCAATGCTTAACAAAACATTTATATATTTGTGAAGACATAGAAGTTAGTCTTGAATGGTTGATACCAAATATCAATATTAGTTATCTCTAGGTGATAACAATATGAGGGTTTTCTTTATTTTTCATATATCTTTGTAAGTTATTTAAAAAATCAGGACACATTTTCATTAAAATATTCATCTTAATGGTATAGTAATTAGGGAGTAAGAGTGTTCATGCATTAGAATTAAGGGACAACGGTATGTAAATAACAGTGATGGCAGCTTATATTCTATTAAGAATTGACGTTATTCTGCTGAGTAAGCACTTTGATCTTCCAGACACCATTGTATATACCATTTTCTTTAATCCATGCAATGTATTATTTTTTCCATTTTATAGATACAAAGCTGAGACTAAGGATAACTATGTGTAAGGTGCTATTTTGCTTTCTTATCAGCATATATTATTTCTTACTTTCAAAAGTATTCAAATTTAGTATTATCACAGGGAAATATATGGTAAGTCCATAGGAATTACTATTTTTTCAATATACTTTATTACATGACTATTAGGTATAAGCAGTGGCTTAAGTTCTGTGTAGGGTAGTCTCTTTCCTATTTAGTCTCTTTCACAAAGTAGCATTAGAACATCTAAGTGAAAAGTATTAATAATTATGATAAGGTAGGTACAGATAACCTGGAAATTTAGAGGAAGAAGAGAATTGGATTAATTGGGAAGAATCTGGAAATACTGACTAGTCAGCTTGTAAGTTGGATCTTGAGGAGTGCATAACATTTACCAATGCAAAGATGGGTACATGCATGGTGTGTGGACATTCCAGTTTTAGGGGATCAGACATATAAAGTCAGACATAGGAGAAAATGTTGGATACGTACTTGGAACTGGAAGTGGTTCTGTAACTTTTATACACAAGGACTGTGAGAACTGCAGAGGTTGTGTAGAAAAATATTGGGCTGATGAAGAACATGATGGTCTCTTGGGTTTTCAGCTGGATCACTAGACAGTCTTAAGTGAGTTTTTGGCAACAGAAGAACACAGTGACCCTGGTGCTAAAGAGCAGGCATCTGGCAAAGCAGCCTGCATCAGAGAAGAGAGCAGTGTGAGGATGCCTGCCACAGAATGAAGGAACCTAACCTTAAGAAGATGCAAGAAGCGTAGGGGAAATATTAAGCTCTTGGCCAAAGAACAACAATGATTGTGTCACAAAGTTAAAATTGGAGAAATTCAGCAAGAACATTCCCCCAAACACAGAAAAAATGTTATATTTAACCATTTCCCTGGAAAGAGCTAGAGACCATTTTATGATTGGAGCAATCATTTGAGAAATTTTTGCCTCCTCTGACTCTCCTGAATCCTTCCACATCTCTCTGAACTTTACTTGCTTTAATCTTGTTTGGAATTGGCATAAACTCTAGGTAGTAACAAAAGGGATAGATATGTAGTGTAGAACTACCACGTGGAAAGAGGGAAGAAGGAGCTTTCACCCAACCTCCTCAAGAAGCTATGGGGTTTTCCACTAACAAGTGCAGAAGTTGGAAAGATTAACTTGTATCAAGTTCAAGCTTTAAATTAGTAATTGAGTCCAGACTATTTCAACTTTGAATTGAGACGGTACTAGAACCAGTGAACTCAAGGGACCTGCCTGAGATTTTCTTAGGGTATGGAGATTGGGGAAGAAATGTACACAAGTCAACTTGACTTAAAAGGAAAGTGAAAACATGATAAAGTTCCTTTAATGTCTTCATTTCATGACTTCTGCTTGTTTAACTTAACAATATGGTGTTGCAAAAATAAAAGTGAAGTTGAAATTTATGAAAATGATGAAGTTTTTCCTGAAATCAATGAAAGTGATATTGGGATCTAATTAACAAACAAAAAGTTGATGGACTTAGGAATTTAACAATTAAAAAACAAAATGTTAAGTGTGATGATGTTCAAAGAGTACATCAGGGCATGAATGTCTTCTCTATAATGATGTAATAATGGTTAGAATAAATGCTATATGCATAGATCATCAAGCTATTCACTTAATATTAGGGGATGCTATTGTATATAAAGTAAGCACCAGTCAAAAAAAAAAAACAGAATGAGTGAAATCAAGGGATTAAATAAGAATCTTGGGAAAATGATGAATCCTTTCAATAAAGTTTGCCAAAATGACTATTTGACCTGCTGAGAAAGTCAAACACGAAGTACAGAAGATCATTTCAGGTTACCATATAATTTTGTCAGAAGAAATTTGACAAATGAAAAACAAAATATTATTCTTGTTTCATATTCATTTAAAAATAACTTTAAATAAATGCCTATATTGTATTTGAAGCAGATAAACATGCCATATATTCATAGTTTTACTAAATAGTTGAAGATGAAGTCCAAATCATGTATTTGTTTATCATCTATTCTTAATTCATAATTATTTTATACATTTAGCTGTAAAAAATCAGAGTAACTCATATACATATTTCTAAAAGAAAAATAATATTAAACTCACACATAAACCTTCTATCCTTTTGCCTTCCAAATAGAGTTATATTAAACTTCTGAGTAAATATTCACAACTTATATTATTTTTTTCTATGTAATCATTTTCACAGTTAAATCATAAAGTATATCATAATTATATTTCCTTTTTTATAAATTTTTTTCTTAGAGCTAACCTATTTTTAAAATTTTTAAATGATTTATACATGTCTAATTTCTAATATTACCCAAAGTTTCCAACAGAACTATAAACTTTCATTAAATGATTGAACATTTTAGATGGTTCTATCAATATATTTTTCATTGAATAATTGCCTCATAGAACATTTCATTTAGACGTATGATCCATTTGAAGTTAATTTTTGTGTATGGTGTGAGTTAAGAATACAATTTTTTTTTTTTGCATGTAGATATTCATTAGTTCCAGCACGATTTATTGAAACACTACTCTTACCACATTTAGTTGTCTTGGCATTATTATGGAAAATTAATAGACCATAAATATAAGGATTTATTTCTGAATGATCAATTGTATTCCATTGGTTTATATGTCTACCCTTATGCCAGTATCATAGACCTGCATATTGTGATATTGTAGTAAGTTTTAAAATTAGAAACCTTGTATCCTTGCACTTTGTTCTCCTTTTCAAGATTATTTTGGCTCTTCTGTGTCCCTTTCATTTCCGTATGAATTTTCGGATTAGCTCGTCAATTGTGCAAAAATAACTTCTGGGATTTTGATAGGAATTGCTTTGAATCTGTGTATGAATTTAAGGAATATACCACCTTAATAGTGTAAGTCCTGCAGTCCATGAATGTGGGATGCCTTTCCATTTACCTGTCTCTGATAATTTCTTTCAGCAATATTTTGTAATTTTCAATAAAATTGCATGACTTTTATTAAATTTACTCCTGTGTAGCTTATTATATTTTCATGTCCTTGAAAGTGACTCCTCATTATTCTCTTAATTTCATTTTTATGTATGCATTTTTGTTGTACATATAATGGGATAGAATTATTGTAATATAAGAATATATCTGTTTCATGTGTGTATCTATATGTATTCTAGTTTAGCAGATGCTACCAACTGCTTTTTTTCAGAGAAGTTTTGCCAATTTGTTTTCTATAAGAAGTTTATGAGAGTTTTGCTTGCTCCACATTCTTGCCAGCACTGTACTATCAATTTTTAAAATTTTAGATATTTCATGGGTGTATCTCAAATTTGACTTTAATTTGCAGTCCTCCCACTCCAGTATTCTTGCCTGGAGAATCCCAGGGACGGTGGAGCCTGGTGGGCTACCATCTATGGGGTCACACAGAGTCGGACACGACTGAAGCGACTTAGCAGCAGCAGTGGCTGATGAGGTGAAATATATTTTCATATGTCCATTGGACATCAGGCTATCCTCTTTGGTTAAGTGTTTACTCAAGGGACATGGAGTAATACTTTTATTATGTTTTCTATAATTTTTTAGGAGTTTATATATACTCTAAGTATGCATATTTTGTCTTGTATATGGATGTATTCCAAATATCTTCTAGATTAAGAAGTTCTCATATCTTAGTTTGGTGTTTTTATCTAAAGTAAAAACTTTTTAGCAAACAACTTTTCTGTGTCTATTGAGATGATTATATGAAATTTATCACTTATTTTTTAGTTCATACATTTCTTTTCTAGTATGAAATCAATCTTGCATTTTTGAAATAAAGCTAACTTGGTCCAGATGTGTAACAATTTAAAATTTTACTAGATTTGACTGTTATTTTGTTTAATATTTTGAAATTAATGTCACAAGAGAAATTGGCCTGTAATTCCCTTTCTTAAAATATTTTTTCCAGGTTTGGTTTCAGTCATGCTACTTACTTAGAATGACTTAGAGGATATTTTTATATTTTTCTGTTTTTTGGGAAAGTTTGTTTAAAATTGGCACATTCTTTTTATATGTTTAGAAAAATTTCCAGTGAAATAATCTAGGCCTAATGTTTGCTTCTTTTCTTTGCACAGCTATTTGTAAGACCTCCTCAGACAGCCATTTTGCTTTTTTGCATTTCTTTTCCATGGGAATGGTCTTGATCCCTGTCTCCTGTACAATGTCACGAACCTCTGTCCATAGTTCATCAGGCACTCCATCAGATCTAGTCCCTTAAATCTATCTCACTTCCACTGTTTAGTCATAAGGGATTTGATTTGGTCATACCTGAATGGTCTGTGGTTTTCCCTACTTTCTTCAATTTCAGTCTGAATTTGGCAATAAGGAGTTCATGATCTGAGCCACAGTCAGCTCCCGGTCTTGTTTTTGTTGATTGTATAGAGCTTCTCCATCTTTGGCTGCAAAGAATATAATCAATCTGGTTTTGGTGTTGACCATCCGGTGATGTCAATGTGTAGAGTCTTCTCTTGTGTTGTTGGAAGAGGGTATTTGCTATGACCAGTGCATTTTCTTGGCAAAACTCTATTAGTCTTTGCCCTGCTTCATTCCATATTCCAAGGCCAAATTTGCCTGTTACTCCAGGTGTTTCTTGACTTCCTACTTTTGCATTCCAGTAACCCTATAATGAAAAGGACATCTTTTTTGGGTGTTAGTTCTAAAAGGTCTTGTAGGTCTTCATAGAACCGTTCAACTTCAGCTTCTTCAGCATTACTAGTTGGGGCATAGACTTGGATTACTGCGATATTGAGTGGTTTGCTTGGAAACGAACAGAGATCATTCTATCATTTTTGAGATTGCATCCAAGTACTGCATTTTGGTCTCTTTTGTTGATCATGATGGCTACTTATGGCACAAAGTGAAGAGGAACTAAATAGCCTCTTGATGAAAGTAAAAGTGGAGAGTGAAAAAGTTGGCTTAAAGCTCAACATTCAGAAAATGAAGATCATGGCATCTGGTCCCATCACTTCATGGCAAATAGATGGGGAAACAGTGGAAACAGTGTCAGACTTTATTTTTCTGGGCTCCAAAATCACTACAGATGGTGACTGCAGCCATGAAATTAAAAGACGCTTACTCCTTGGAAGGAAAGTTATGACCAACCTAGATAGCATATTCAAAAGCAGAGACATTACTTTGCCAACAAAGGTCCATCTAGTCAAGGCTATGGTTTTTCCTGTGGTCATGTATGGATGTGAGAGTTGGACTGTGAAGAAGGCTGAGCGCCAAAGAATTGATGCTTTTGAACTGTGGTGTTGGAGAAGACTCTTGAGAGTCCCTTGGACTTCAAGGAGATCCAACCAGTCCATCCTAAAGGAAATCAGTCCTGACTATTCGTTGGAAGGACTGATGCTAAAGCTGAAACTCCTGTACTTTGGCCACCTCATGCAAAGAGTTGACTCATTGGAAAAGACTCTGGTGCTGGGAGGGATTGGGGGCAGGAGGAGAAAGGGACGATAGAGGATGAGATGGCTGGATGGCATCACTGACTTGATGGACGTGAGTCTGAGTGAACTCCGGGAGTTGATGATGGACAGCGAGGCCTGGCGTGCTGTGATTCATGGGGTCGCAAAGAGTCGGACATGACTGAGCAACTGAACTGAACTGAATGTATGCTTTCTGGGTAGGTTTTTCTTTATGAATTCAGTTTATTGATAGCTGTAAGGTATTCAGATTATTTTTCAGCCAGTTTTGGTGTTATATTTTCAAATTTATTTATGTATTATTGATCATAATTAACTGTTATTGTTTTTTTAATGTTTCCAGGTCTGTTTTGACTACTGTGACACAAATATTTTGAGAGTGATAATCCCAGCTTACCAAGATGTGGATAAAAAAACTCTTCTCAATTTTAACTACTGTGAATGTGTATGCCTCCCTTGACTTGCTTAGAGCAATATTTCTCAAGCTTATCTGCGTATCAGACTAAAGCAGAGAATTTTCAAAAATACTAATGACTGAACCTTACCTGCAAAAATTCTGTCATTGCTCTGAAATGTGGCTTGACTACTGTAATGACTTAAACCCTCACAAGTGAATGTATTATCAGTGAAGGTGTCCAGTCAAGGTTAGGAGCTGTGGGCTTGTATGAATACATTGTTTATATGTTAACTCTATTACTTTCTCATTAGACTTTAATTAATATTGAACTACTTGGAGCTAACAGTGGAGTAAACCAGATATAATATAGAACCAAATATTTAATGACAGTACTGGTTATAGAAATACTAGAAAGCATGCTTTATCAATTATTTCTTCAAAATTTGTCATCGAAAAAGAACCCAAGTCAAAATTTTTGCAAAGAAATTATTTTTATCCAGGAATATATCTGGGGGCACATAAAAGTCTACAGATTTTCATTTGAACAGATCAGATCAGATCAGTTGCTCAGTCGTGTCCGACTCTTTGCAACCCCATGAATTGCAGCACGCCAGCCCTCCCTGTCCATCACCAACTCCCAGAGTTCACTGAGACTCACATCCATAGAGTCAGTGATGCCATCCAGCCATCTCATCCTCTGTTGTCCCCTTCTCCTCTTGCCCCCAATCCCTCCCAGCATCAGAGTCTTTTCCAATAGGTCAACTCTTCGCATGAGGTGGCCAAAGTACTGGATTTCAGCTTTAGCATCATTCCTTCCAAATAAATCCCAGGGCTGATCCCCTTCAGAATGGACTGGTTGGATCTCCTTGCAGTCTAAGGGACTCTCAAGAGTCTTCTCCAAAACCACAGTTCAAAAGTATCAATTCTTTGGTGCTCAGCCTTCTTCACAGTCCAACTCTCACATCCATACATGACCACAGGAAAAACCATAGCCTTGACTAGATGGACCTTTGTTGGCAAAGTAATGTCTCTGCTTTTTGAATATGCTATCTAGGTTGGTCATAACTTTCCTTCCAAGGAGTAAGCGTCTTTTAATTTCATGGCTGCAGTCACCATCTGTAGTGATTTTGGAGCCCAGAAAAATAAAGTCTGACACTGTTTCCACTGTTTCCCCATCTATTTGCCATGAAGTGATGGGACCAGAGCCATGAAATTCGTTTTCTGAATGTTGAGCTTTAAGCCAACTTTTTTACTCTCTTCTTGCACTTTCATCAAGAGGCTTTTGAGTTCCTCTTCACTTTCTGCCATAAGGGTGGTGTCATCTGCATATCTGAGGTTATTGATATTTCTCCCGGCAATCTTGATTCCAGCTTGTTGTTTCTTCCAGTCCAGCATTTCTCATGATGTACTCTGCATATAAGTTAAATAAACAGGGTGACAATATACAGCCTTGACAAACTCCTTTTCCTATTTGGAACCAGTCTGTTGTTCCATGTCCAGTTCTAACTGTTGCTTCCTGACCTGTATACAAATTTCTCAAGAGGCAGATCAGGTGGTCTGGTATTCCCATCTCTTTCAGAATTTTCCACAGTTTATTGTGATCCACACAGTCAAAGGCTTTGGCATAGTCAATAAATCAGAAATAGATGTTTTTCTGGAACTCTCTTGCTTTTTCCATGATCCAGCGGATGTTGGCAATTTGATCTCTGGTTCCTCTGCCTTTTCTAAAACCAGCTTGAACATCAGCAAGTTCATGGTTCACATTTGCTGAAGCCTGGCTTGGAGAATTTTGAGCATTACTTTACTAGCGTGTGAGATGAGTGCAATTGGGCAGTAGTTTGAGCATTCTTTGGCATTGCCTTTCTTTGGGATTGGAATGAAAGCTGACCTTTTCCAGTCCTGTGGCCACTGCTGAGTTTTCCAAATTTGCTGGCAAATTGAGTGCAGCACTTTCACAGCATCATCTTTCAGGATTTGAAATAGCTCAACTGGAATTCTATCACCTCTACTAGCTTCGTTCGTAGTGATGCTTTCTAAGGCCCACTTGACTTTACATTCCAGGATGTCTGGCTCTAGGTCAGTGATCACACCATCGTGATTATCTGGGTCATGAAGATCTTTTTTGTACAGTTCTTCTGTGTATTCTTGCCATCTCTTCTTAATATCTTCTACTTCTGTTAGATCCATACCATTTCTGTCCTTTATCAAGCCATCTTCGCATGAAATGTTCCTTTGGTATCTCTGATTTTCTTGAAGAGATCTCTAGTCTTTCCCATTCTGTTGTTTTCCTCTATTTCGTTGCATTGATCGCTGAAGAAGGCTTTCTTGTCTCTTCTTGCTATTCTTTTGAACTCTGCATTCAGATGTTTATATCTTTCCTTTTCTCCTTTGCTTTTGCTTCTCTTCTTTTCACAGCTATTTGTAAGGCCTCCCCAAACAGCCATTTTGCTTTTTTGCATTTCTTTTCCATGGAGATGGTCTTGATCCCTGTCTCCTGTACAATGTCACGAACCTCATTCCATAGCTCATCAGGCACTCTATCTATCAGATCTAGGCCCTTAAAACTATTTCTCACTTCCACTGTATAATTATAAGGGATTTGATTTAGGTCATACCTGAATGGTCTAGTGGTTTTCCCTACTTTCTTCAATTTAAGTCTGAATTTGGCAATAAGGAGTTCATGATCTGAGCCAACAGTGTCCCATAATTACCTAGCCTTATAGGCATGAAAAATAACCTGTTTAATTAGTACCCAACATACATTAAAATTATCTGGTATATTTTTTACTGAGGTGTAATTGGCCATTGTTTTTTTTTTTTTTTGTAAAACCTATCCCATATCCCACCTGAGAAGAACTCAATCCCTGGAAATAGAATACAATATCAATACCTTTTTCATTTTTCAGGTGATTCTTGTGTGCAGGCAGTGGTGAGAATGATTGAAACAGATTATTATTTGCAAAAAATATAAGCAAAATTGAAAATTTTATGAAAAATGCAAATGCAATTGAATTTTAAATTTTATACAATAAAATTCTATTTATAATTCTATTCAATTTTAAAAAGTATATTTGTATATAAATTATAAATAAAATCTAATGTTTATAATTTAAGGAAATATAAATGCACCTCCATATTTAATTGTTATTCTCATTTATTTTAAAGTAGTTTTAAAAACCCTTGAAGTTGATAACTACATTTCACCTATCACTTACTGTCTTCTTAAACCATTAGCATGGGACAAACCTGACTTGAACTGTTTATAAGATTCTTCTTTTTTAGGAGACAGAATGGGAGAAAGATTGACAAGTTAGAAAAGAAGATTTGTATAAAGTTAAAATGTGGTGCAATGAGGTGGAAATAAAATAACAATGTGCATTGTAAGGTTTTGAATAAAGTGATCTGCAAATTACTTAGAAAGTTTTGAAAAATAATACTAAGATATTTTTAATGACATTTCATTCAGTAACCATGTCCTGGAGTATTCTTAGTAATACTTCACACATACCATATATATATGATTGGCAGAAGATAATGTCAAAACATCTATAAATATGTGATGAATTCTGATTTAATTTTTATGAAGGCTTTTAGTAAAATTACATTGAAAAATTACCCTACTCTTGTTTGATGTTTAGAACATCTGGCATTGTATCTGAAATTTTTTGTACAAGGAAATTTTTTTTTTTTTGCAGGAAGCATCATATATTTCTAATATTAAAAGTATTATTTCATTCAGTGACATTTATTTATTACCTACTATGAGTCAGGCACAGTGCTAAGAGCTAGGGAGTTACAAGTGTAAATTTATTATCCTTTATTTTTTGAGCCATGGACAAATCAGTTAGCACTTACAATTTAATGTGTTATAAAATATATTATTACTGTTAAAAATAATAGCAACTAACTATAGAGAGCATTTACTATATGCCAAACTGAGTTCTAAGCATTTTTCATGTATTAACTCAGTTAACGATAGAACATAGACTGTTCCTGTTAAGCAGTAAATGGATAGCTATCACACTCCTGTGACACCAGTGAAACCTTCCTGGAGAAGCTGGTGACTGAGCTGAGTCTTCAAGCAAAAATGAGACCCAATCAAAGAAAGAAAAACAGACAAGTAGTCTAAATAGAGAGAATAGCATTTAGAAATGCATGGATACATAAGACAACATGATTTGTTTATTGAACAGCAAGTAACTTAGTATACTTGGAGTCCTGGGTTTGTGGAAGAGTGATGGGAAGCAAGAATGGAATAAATTCAAATATCTGATCATGAGTGACCTATATATCATCCTTATGAGGATGGAGTCTCCAGAAAGTGAAGGAAAGATATTTAGTAATTTTAAGCATGCTGTTAACATAATCAGAATTTAGTACTTAAAAATGACAACTATGGTGGTCATTCCTCAATATAGAGAATGGACTGGGAGGGAAAAGGTTGTGGTCAGAGATTTTAGACACTCTTGCTATAGTTAAGGAAGGAGATGATAGCATGGGCTTCCAGAAGAAGGGAGTGGATGAAGACAGTTGATAAAGTTGATAGATACAAATAGGTAAAATAGGTAGAAATTTTGTGATGAGGGAGTGTGATGGTTAATTTTATGTGTCAATTTGGCTCAGATCAGATCAGATCATATCTAGTCGCTCAGTTGTGTCTGACTCTTTGCGACCCCATGAATCACAGCACGCCAGGCCTCCCTGTCCATCACCATCTCCCAGAGTTCACTCAGACCCACGTCCATCGAGTCAGTGGTGCCATCCAGCCATCTCATCCTCTGTTGTCCCCTTCTCCTCCTGCCCCCCAATCCCTCCCAGCATCAGAGTCTTTTCCAATGAGTCAACTCTTCGCATGAGGTGGCCAAAGTACTGGAGTTTCAGCTTTAGCATCATTCCTTCCAAAGAACACCCAGGGCTGATCTCCTTCAGAATGGACTGGTTGGATCTCCTTGCAGTCCAAGGGACTCTCAAGAGTCTTCTCCAACACCACAGTTCAAAAGCATCAATTCTTCAGCGCTCAGCTTTCTTCACAGTCCAACTCTCACATCCATACATGACCATAGGAAAAACCATAGCCTTGACTAGATGAACCTTTGTTGGCAAAGTAATGTCTCTGTTTTTGAATATGCTATCTAGGTTGGTCATAACTTTCCTTCCAAGGAGTAAGCGTCTTTTAATTTCATGGCTGCAGTCACCATCTGTAGTGATTTTGGAGCCCAGAAAAATAAAGTCTGACACTGTTTCCACTGTTTCCCCATCTATTTCCCATGAAGTGGTGGGATCAGATGCCATGATCTTCATTTTCTGAATGTTGAGCTTTAAGCCAACTTTTTCATTCTCCACTTTCACTTTCATCAAGAGGCTTTTTATCAATTTGGCTAGACCCCTTTATCCAGGTCTTTGGTCATATATTATTCTAGATGTTTCTGTGAAGGCAATTTTTAGATAAAGAATTGCCAACATCTGCTGGATCATTGAAAAAGCAAGAGAGTTTCAGAAAAACATCTATTTCTGCTTTATTGACTATGCCAAAGCCTTTGACTGTGTGGATCACAATAAACTGTGGAAAATTCTGAAAGAGATGGGAATACCACACCACCTGACCTGCCTCTTGAGAAATTTGTATGCAGGTCAGGAAGCAACAGTTAGAACTGGACATGGAGCAACAAACTGGTTCCAAATAGGAAAAGGAGTATGTCAAGGCTGTATATTGTCACCCTGCTTATTTAACTTATATGCAGAGTACATCATGAGAAACGCTGGGCTGGAAGAAGCACAAGCTGGAATCAAGATTGCTGGGAAAATATCAATAACCTCAGATATGCAGATGACACCACCTTTATGGCAGAAAGTGAAGAGGGACTAAAAAGACTCTTGATGAAGGTGAAAGAGTAGAGTGAAAAAGTTGGCTTAAAGCTCAACATTCAGAAAGATGTTAACAATAACCCTGTATACGAGACAGCAAAAGAGACACTGATGTATAGAACAGTCTTTTGGACTCTGTGGGAGAGGGAGAGGGTGGGATGATTTGGGAGAATGGCATTGAAATACGTATAATATCATATATGAAATGAGTTGCCAGTCCAGGTTCGATGCACGATACTGGATGCTTGGGGCTGGTGCACTGGGATGACCCAGAGGGATGGTATGGGGAGGGAGGAGGGAGGAGGGTTCAGGATGGGGAACATGTGTATACCTGTGGTGGATTCATTTCGATATTTGGCAAAACCAATACAATATTGTAAAGTTTAAAAATAAAATTAAAAAAAAAAATAAAGTAAGCAGATGAACTCAAAAAAAAGAAAAGAAAAGAAAACGAAGATCATGGCATCTGGTCCCATCACTTCATGGGAAATAGATGGGGAAACAGTGGAAACAGTGTCAGACTTTATTTTTTGGGGCTCCAAAATCACTGCAGATGGTGACTGCAGCCGTGAAATCAAAAGATGCTTACTCCTTGGAAGGAAAGTTATGACCAACCTAGATAGTATATTCAAAAGTAGAGACATTACTTTGCCAACTAAGGTCCGTCTAGTCGAGGCTATGGTTTTTCCTGTGGTCATGTATGGATGTGAGAGTTGGACTGTGAAGAAAGCTGAGCGCCAAAGAATTGATGCTTTTGAACTGTGGTTTTGGAGAAGACTCTTGAGAGTCCCTTGGTCTGCAAGGAGATCCAACCAGTCCATTCTGAAGGAGATCAGCCCTGGGATTTCTTTGGAAGGAATGATGCTAAAGCTGAAACTGCAGTACTTTGGCCACCTCATGCGAAGAGTTGACCTATTGGAAAAGACTCTGATGCTGGGAGGGATTGGGGGCAGGAGGAGAAGGGGACGACAGAGGATGAGATGGCTGGATGGCATCACTGATCGATGGACGTGAGTCTGAGTGAACTTCGGGAGTTGGTGATGGACAGGGAGGCCTGGCGTGTTGCGACTCATGGGGTCGCAAAGAGAGTCGGACATGACTGAGCGACTGAACTGAACTGAGCGCTTAAATCCAGAGAAGGCAATGGCACCCCACTCCAGTACTCTTGCCTGGAAAATCCCATGGACGGAGGAGCCTGGTAGGCTGTAGTCCATGAGGTCACTAAGACTTGGACATGACTGAGCGACTTCACTTTCACTTTTCACTTTCATGAATTGGAGAAGGAAATGGCAACCCACTCCAGTATTCTTGCCTGGAGAATCCCAGGGACGGGGGAGCCTGGTGGCCTGAAGTCTACGGGGTCGCACAGAGTTGGATACGACTGAAGTGATTTAGCAGCAGCAGCAGCAGCAATGGTTAAATCAACAGACTTTAAGGAAAGTAGAGTATCCTCCGTAATGTGGGCAGGCTTCATTCAGTCAACTGAAGGTCTTAATAGAAAAAAAGCTGGACCTTCCCAGAAGAGGGAAATCTGCCAACAGTCTGCTTTTGGACTTGAATCGCAACTATTGCCTGAGTCTCCAGCCTGCTAGCCTACCCTGCAGAGTTTGAATTTGCCAAGATTCTGTAATCATGTGAGCCAATTCCTTAAAATACATCTTTCTCCATATTATACATCTGTTGGGTTCTATTTCTCTGGAGAACCCTGATTAGTACAGAGGGAAGATGAGAAAGGGAACCTAGGGTTCTTCTTGCATTTGGTGGTTGTTGGAGCCATTCTGAGACACTGGAAATACAGAAGAGACAACTTCATGGGATATGAATAATTGAATTCAGACATATTTCATATGAAGTATCTGCAGGCACATATAAACGAAGAGGGTCAGTAGATACTTTTATGAGGCTGAAAATCAGGCAAGAAATTTGGGCTAGTTATTGCATTCTAGGGAAAGGCCTTGGTAGTAGTAGAAGAAAACTCATTCAGGAAAATAATAACAGCAGAAAACATAGAGACATACAGCAAGAATAGGCACTGAGGATAAGAGGACAAGGAGACTGAGAAGAATCTTTTAGGGTTGAAAATAAAAACTAGGACAGAGTGATCTCATGGAAGTCAAGAGAAGAGAGGATTTTAAGAAACAATGAGTCAGATGCTATTAAACCATATAAATTTGAATCTTAGGAGGACATCAGTGACCTTAGAAAGAAGGGTCATCTAGAGCTATAAACTAAGATTATAAAAAGTCAAATAGCACTTATTACAATATTTTTGAAAAGCAAACCATGTTTTTAGCCATCACACAACTGTATTTGTCATAAAATAGGAGGGAATACTTTATTAGCATCCATATATTGATTTAATCTGCAGAGTAGCTCTGAGGCTGAGAGAGTTCAGGAAATTTGCCAGCTTTCCCCTAGGCAAGCAGCAGATCCAGAATTTGAGCTTGGATGTCTGGGGCTGCATAGGGGCTCGTAATAATACAGTGAGTCCCAGAGCTGAAAAAGCAAGATAAGAACCTACATATAGCAACAGGTGAAACAGAGGGGAACAAGGGAGGAATCCTACATAAAAATTATACTTGTTTATAAGGGAAGAAAAGATCTGAAGGATATTAGATTGGATGAGAAAGAGCTTTATAGCTGACACTGAAGAACAAGACGTAAAGACACCATAGTGATCAGTATTAAAGAAAGAGTTCAAATACTTCTCAAAATTTAACAACATAGAAAATATGTCAATGAATTGTTCTTTTAAGATACTGTATAAATCATTTATTTTATTGAATGAATGCTTTTTTGCTTATTAATATTCAGAATGTATAGGGATAAATCAAAAAGATCTTAGTGCACAAATTTTGAGATAAAAGTATAAAACAATCAGTGCCTAAAACAACTTCTAATTCTCTTTTATGAACAAAAAGGTATTGTTTGTGTGCTAGCTATAGTGAAAAAAAAGGTGTATTTGCAGTATTTGAAGTATCACTCCAGAATTAGTGACTTATTTTTATGCTTACTTATAATACTATCTAATTTGAAATGTCATCACATTTTTTAAAATAGCTGTATCAATGAAACTCCAGTACTTTGGCCACCTCATTCGAAGAGTTGACTCATTGGACAAGACTCTGATGCTGGGAGGGATTGGGGGCAAGTGAAGAAGGGGACAACAGAGGATGAGATGGCTGGATGGCATCACTGATCGATGGACGTGAGTCTGAGTGAACTTCGGGAGTTGGTGATGGACAGGGAGGCCTGGCGTGCTGCGATTCATGGGGTCGCAAAGATTCATGGGGTCGCAAAGAGTTGAACACGACTGAGCGACTGATCTGATCTGATCTGATCAATGAGACTTTCAAGGACATACACCAACAACCCTCACCCTACCCTCCAATATACACAGTTCTTGATAATCTTGTTGTCTTTATTGTCTTTTGTTTCCAGAAGTTGAAATAAATTTTGATTTTCAAATAAATGATTTTTATCTTGACTGGCTGGTAAAATTTATTATCTCATTCACATAAAATGATTGCTTTAGGCAGTTTCACCTCATAAGTCTTATTATTTAAAGAATAATTTTGGAAGATGTAGAATATCTTGATGGAAGTATGTTATTCACTATCCCTTCAAGAAACCCTTGGGATATATGCAGGATGAACACACAGATCTTGTGATCTGCATTTTCCCATTGTCTTCTCAGTGTCATGCACCCTCAGAATTGTTTGCATTGTTTGCATACAGCAACATATTAACACCTGTCCACCAATCCTGGTTCATTTTGTCATCATAATCTCTTTGTGGTTATATGCATCGTTTCACTATACTCCTAGAAAATAAACGCTTTTGATTTTTTAAAAAAGTTACTAGCCTATATCTTAATACTGACCTACTTGAAAATAATTGAATTTTTTGATCCTTTACCACTCATGTTGCTTTTATTTATAACTTTGTTATTTTACTTTACTATATAAATAATATGGGTATGTTTAAGTCTAACCTCCCTTAGTGAGTCTAACGTTATATTTATTGAAACTTTGTTAGACCTTGCCATATCGATTGAGTGGTTAATTAAGGCAATCCAGAAAGGAGAGAGGGAAAACATGAATGCCTGAATTTGAAGCTTTTGTTTATTTATTTACTTAATTAGCTTTGGCTGAGGATGGTCTTCGTTGCTGTGGCTTTTGCTCTAGTTGTGGTGAGGAGGGGCTACTCTCAAGTTGCGATGCATGGGCTTCTCATTGTGGCGGCTCCTCTTGTTGCCGAGCAAAGGCTCTGGGTATGGGTCTTGATAGTTGCTGCTCCCCAGCTCTAGAGCTTAGTAGTTGTGGTTCATGGGCTTGGTCATTTGGAGGCATGTGGGGTCTTCCCCGGAGAAGGCAATGGCGCCCCACTCCAGTACTCTTGCCTGGAGAATCCCATGGATGGAGGAGCCTGGTAGGCTGCAGACCATGGGGTCGCTAAGAGTCGGACACGACTGAGCGACTTCACTTTGACTTTTCACTTTTATGCATTGGAGAAGGAAATGGCAACCCACTCCAGTATTCTTGCCTGGAGAATCCCAGGGACGGGGGAGCCTGGTGGGCTGCCGTCTATGGGTCGCAGGGAGTCGGACACGACTGAAGTGACTTAGCAGCAACAGCAGCAGCAGCAGGAGTCTTCCCAGACCAGGGATAGAATCCATGTCCCCTGCGTTGGCCGGCAGAGTCTTTACCACTGAGTCACCAGGAAAGTCCCAAACTTTAAACTTTTAAAACTAATATTTGTATTACCTGGATGTTTTCCTATAAAACTAAATATTTTAGTCCAAAATCTAAAATTTATCTTCTTACAAATCTATTTTTCCAAAAATGCCACATATTCAGTCTAATAATTTAGTCCTTTTAAGTATGAAGCTCTTTTTTTCCTTTCTGAAATTCATTTAAATCAAGTGTGCGTGTATGAGTGAATGTGAAAGTCGCTCAGTCGTGTCTGACTCTTTGCAACCCCATGGACTAGAGAGTCCATGGAAATCTCCAGGCCAGAATACTGGAGTGGGTAGCCTTTCCCTTCTCCAGGGGATCTTCCCAACCCAGGGTTCGAACTCAGGTCTCCCTCATTGTGGGGAGATTCTTTACCAGCTGAGCCACAAGAGAAGCCCATGTATGTGTGAGTGTAGTTTAAGTTATAAGTTATATAGATTTTGCTAGAGTGGGACCATATGATTAAAAACATATTTTCAAATGTAAACTTTCCTCAACATATACCTGTATTTAGCACAAGTGGCTTAACTTTCACAAAATTAAACTCTGACTATTTGCTTTTGTAATTGTATGTCAGTCTGTGCCTGACATTTCTTGATAAACAAAATGAAAGGCTTCTATGTTATGGGAGTGATCACTGATGGCAAACAACAGGATGGAAGAATGAGTGGAAGTAATTTATTTTACGGATAATTTTGAAGTGATTTTTTTTCCCAACAACACTTTCTCTCCTTTAAAATTGCTATATCATGCAGTAGACTTGTAATTTATTACTTTATATTGATAACAACCAACACATTCCGTATAAACACTTCAGAAAACCATCCTTATGGTAGAAACAGACTGCATTTCCTTTCCAAAGAGCTTTCTCTGTGCCAACAGTAAAGACAGCAGGCTTTGCACACCGCTTCCTAGCACAAAAGTTATAATGTAAAATTTCCCCTTTCAGACCTGTGCAGAAAACAGGAAACTTCCCGTTTAAAGTAAGATCCCCATGCCTAGTCTTTAGTTCTCAAATCACAAATGTTTTATGATAAAGCTCTTCAAAATTTCTTAGTTTTCAAACTTTTATCACTTTCCTCTCAGTAGTATCTAAAGTCCATGCTACCTGGATGTTTTCCTCACAGAAATCCCATTACCTGAATATCCTCTTAGGTTTGAATACATTTCATAACTGTTGTTATAGTAAATCCAAATTTACTTTGCTTAATTTATGTATCTATCCCTAAAAGTCTTTGACGTTCTTTGTCGCAGACTCATATTTTGAGCAAATCTGTCACTCAGATCTTGAAGAGAATGCTCTTGGATTGATGCTTTAACCTTTTTTTTTTTTTTTTGGAGACAAAGGAATATTTCTTATTTTCTAAATTTCCTGATTTCACTGAAGGTGTCTTTATATTTGCCACTCCTCTCCATGTGCTTCAAGATTTCACAACAAAAACCATAGTAACTAGGAGAATACAAGGTACACATTGCCACGTGGCCAGTGGGTTTATATATTTTATAAGATTATTTGAGGCCATATTCATTACTGAGTTTTACTAAATTTTTTATACATAATTTGATAAATGGAATTTGAAATGATATAATGTTTAGGGAATCCTTATGTTAGTTAATCTTTCCTGGGTTTTTTAAAAGTTGTGCTTTTAAATTTAGAGAAATAAAATTTAATAAAACCACATAAGTATCAAATTTAATGCTATTATAATGCCTCTAGAGGGCAGTATTAAATTATTTGAGACTACACCTTAGAATTTTCTCAGGCAAGTCACTCAACATTTGAAGAGACAGTGAAAATGGGAGAAGGTGGTATTCTTTGTGTAATATTATTCATGGATGCAAATATCTGTGATATCCAGGCCCTCACACTTGAATCAACAAGTGTTGTAGGGAGGTAGTTTTTAAACTGAGCTCTTATCTTTTTTCCAGAAAAGAGTTTCCTTTCTCCTCTTAGGATCTATGGAGTGTTATTGGCACACTCAAAATATGTGAACCTTAGAATGTGAAAATAAGGACATTTGTTTTCCAATAGGCATACTTTCCATGCAAGCCACAGAAAGAACCACAGTTTTGATCAGATCACTTTATTTTCATATATGTGGTTTTAAATTGTGGATTTAAGGGGAAAAAGGATTTAAATTTATTGATAATTAATAACCTTTTAAAAATTGTATCAGTACAAGTATAATTTTTATCCTCTGAGGATTCTTTCTCTCTCTCTCTTTATATCTATCTATTGATAGGTATTTATATCTAGATATCTCATATATCCCATGGCATATGTGTGTGTGTATGTGTGTGTGTATGTGTGTGTGTATGTGTATATATATATAACAAATAGTATATATTACATGTATAGAGAGTTAGAGTTCTAGATGTAGATATTTATAATACTTCATCTTATCTCTTAGTATGTCTATGAATGAAAAAAGAAGTATCAGGGAGAATGAAACCCTTACCAGCTGTTCTCACTTAACTTCATCCTTTTCGCACAGAAACTGTGCTCCGCCCCTGGAGCATAGGAGATTTCCCTGAGATCAGGATGGATCATTTGGCCTGCTCAAGTAGAGAAACTATAATTTACAGTTTTTCATTTATTTCCTTTGTAGATGTATCTTTCCAAAGGTACAGAGTCAATTTGATTTTTTCCTGAATAATCAGGTCACACCCTGAGGTGATGAAAGAACAGTGGAGGCCCCAGCTGCTTTCCTGTATTCAAAACTGGTTCAAAGTGTGAATGTTTATTCCTCTTGTTGTTGATATAAAAGGTAGGATCAGCATGACTGCTTTACTCGTTCTTTTGGCATTCTCTTTGGGAGTGTAGAATATATTTTCTTTTGTAGAATGTGCTTCCAAACCGAATACAGAATCTGAGGGATGGTTTTGCATTTCTTCCAATGTTTTTTGTGAAGGAAATATTAAACATACCCTTTAAATTTGTAGAAGCCATGCTTAATTTAAAATTAAGTACATAAGGAAATGTAGATTTTGGTAAAAGAGGAAAACCTTATTTAAGATAATTTATATGTAGCTCATCTCTCTGTGTTTGTACAGTATTGTGAATATTTTATGGAACCTTACACAGTGTCTGAGAGGTACAAAGTATTATTTCTACTTTAAAAATGGAAATGCTGAATTTTAGAGTCAAAAGTGACTTCTGTAAGGTTGCACATAGATCAACATTGGCACAGGCAAGGTAAAAAAATCTTATGATTTCTGCCTAAAATTTCTTCTTACAAAGAAATCCTTTCTCTAGCAGAAAAGAGACATCCTCTGAAAATAAAGGGGAAACAGAGTCCGTTTGCTTCCAACTTTCTCTAAACATCAGGAGCCTTCTCAAAAGGCCTGTTTCTAGAATCACACACCCTTTGGTGGCCCATGAAGCAGACACACTGAAATATAAATGTTGTCCCTCCTCGCAAATCCAAAACAACCCTGAACTGATGGTTTTGCCTCAGAATAGTCCATACTTCTACTGTAAATACATGGGATAATCAATAAATAGATTTAAGGCTCTTCCGATATTCAATTTATATAATTGTAATACACGTAAGCATTGTCGTGAAGTCCCTGGTTTGGAACATATAATTAAAATCTCTCACCAGCTCCCATGGTAGATAAGATAACATAACTGTTTATGGTTCACCCTGGGACATTCACACCTGGTGGCAATATGCTATGCTATGCTAAGTCACTTCAGTCGTGTCCGACTCTGTGCGAGCCCATAGACGGCAGCCCACCAGGCTCCCCTGTCCCTGGGATTCTCCAGGCAAGAATACTGGAGTGGGTTGCCATTTCCTTCTCCAATGCATGAAAGTGAAAAGTCAAAGTGAAGTCGCTCAGTCATGTCCGACTCTTAGCGACCCCATAGATTGCAGCCTAACAGGCTCCTCTGTCCATGGGATTTTCCAAGCAAGAGTACTGGAGTGGAGGGCCATTACCTTCTCTGCTGGTGGCAATAACCCTAGCCTTATAAGGGGTTCTGCTTATGACCCCCATGTTCGCTCCAGTTCATGAAGCTCTGAAAGGTGGCTTGGCTTGTGGGCCACACTGAGTTCCAGTTATAGCCTCATGCTTTGAGTTGGCAGGCCAAAATCATTGTTCCCAGTTACTGGACAGTTTCCTAACCTGTGTCCCAACTTCCTGGGTTTCTGTTTCTACTCTCATGCATCCCACCTCCACCATGGCTGCTCATCAAGTTATGTACAAACTAAACAATTCAAAGCCCTCTATAAACTTGCCCAATTTTGCTCACTTAATCAAGCAAATTTTCTTCTCCCACTGTCTACACTCAATACAGATGGACCCTATATATGCCCCAGACTTCCAACACTCTTTATTCAATCTAGCTCACGCTTTGGCATTCCAGTTCCTAATGTATTCAGTGACTTCTTGGGTATCAGTTCTTGGATGTCCCATAGACAGGAAATATTTACCCTATCCAGCATGCAGTTCATCATCTCTCACACACAAACATGTTTTCCTTCTGTGATGACAATCCCAGTGAGGCTTCCAATCACAATGAGTAGATTGTGCAAACCTGAGAATGTCACTTCTCTCATCCATTAGTTCTGGATATTTCTGAAGTCCTAAGTATTTCTTGAATCTATACATTATTCTCTTCTTCCTGAGACTAGACTATCATCATCTCTTGCGTAGATTACTACAGCATTTCTCATGATTTAGGCATTCCCTTGCGGCTCAGCTAGTAAAGAATCCACCTGCCACGTGGGAGACCTGGGTTCAATTCCTGGGTTGGGAAGATTCCCTGGAAAAGGGAAAGGCTACCCACTCCAGTATTTTGGCCTGGAGAATTCCACGAACTATATAGTCCATTGGGTCACAAAGAGTCGGACACGACTGAGCGACTTTCACTTCACTTTACTCTCGTGATTTAACCAAAGTGGTTAATTATTTCTTTACTTAAAAACTGTAAGTGATCCTTAGCTTTCAGGATTTAGTCCTTATCTTTAACATGGCTTATAAGAGACTGTATTATCTGGACTTTTCTTATTGATCCAACCACAATCTGGGCTCTGGTGAGAATGGCACCGGTCATGAAAGATTATATTATTTACTTAGTAATATCTTAGAGGAGAATAATTTCCACAGTGATTTTTAAAGTGTGAGGGAAATTAATGCCTCTGACTGCAGTGATCCAACATTTCTGTTTGTCAAACACATTGCCTTATCTTGTATTTTCACACATTAGTTCAGACTGTTTCCATGTAGATCACTTACTCACACCCACTCCTAGATAGCATATTAAAAAGCAGAGACATTACTTTGCCAACAAAGGTCCATCTAGTCAAAGCTATAGTTTTTCCAGTAGTCATATATGGATGTGAGAGTTGGACTGTGAAGAAGGCTGAGCACTGAAGAATTGATGCTTTTGAACTGTGGTGTTGGAGAAGACTCTTGAGAGTCCCTTGGACTGCAAGGAGATCCAACCAGTCCATCCTAAAGGAGATCAGTCCTGGGTGTTCATTGGAAAGACTGATGCTAAAGCTGAAACTCCAATACTTTGGCCACCTGATGTTTGTTATTATTTCATGCTGGTTGGTCTAATAATCCCATTCCAACTGTAAAATCCTGAAAACATAAAGACCATAATTTATAAATATTTTATATATATTTTCAACATCATATATAGTGTTTCACATAAATATCTACTTGTTTATTATATTCTTCCTAAAATATTCACCTTTACCTCTAAATTTAAAAGTCAAGTATTTTGTATATTTCTATTATAATTAGAATATTACATAGAAACAAAATTATCAAACAATACAATTATAAGAGCATAAATTTATTTAAATGGCTTTATTATATTTTTAAATTTTCCTTTATTATGAAAACATAGAATATTAGATTTGAAAAAAATTTTATAGATGATCTAACTCAACTCCTGTTATGGACTTAGATTCCATGGACCAGAAATGAATGAAAGTCTAGTAGACTTTCATAATGCCTTTTAAAATAGTCCTATATATGTTAGCCAGAGTTTTGTAAAACATACAAGCTTGACTACATCAGACTCTTTTGAATTATCCTTTGGATAAAATACAAAACATTGTCTAAGAAATATATCTATTAATATATCTAATCTATTTATCATTTGGATTCCACTTTCTTTAATGTTCTTTGTTTCCATTACTGTACTACCATCCCCTATATTATATTATCTAGCAAAATTTCTTACATTTTTCCCCACATGTAGGCATGTGTCTCCTACTGTAAAGTCTATTATCCAGGAGATATGAGAGGCAGAATATTGTAGTGCTTAAGAGCATGAACTCTGGAGCCACTGACTAGATTAGAAACCCTGCTCCTCCACTTGCTGACTGTGGGAATTTGGGGATCTAAATTAACCCCTCAAGACCCCTGTTTCCTTATATGCAAAATGAGGGGGTAAGTAATACTGGGCATTTAGGATGGTTGTAAGGATTAAACTATTTAATACATGTAAAGTTCAAGGTGGACTTCCCAGGTAGCTCAGTGGTAAAGAATCCACTTGCCAATACAGGAGATGCAGGAGATATGGGTTCAGTCCCTGGGTCTGGAAGATAAACTGGAAAAGAAATGGCCACCCCTCCAGTATTCTTGCCTGGAAAATTCCATGGACAGAGGAGCCTGTTGGGCTACAGTCCATGGGGTTGGTAAAGAGTCGGACATGACTGAGTGGCTGAGTATACATAGCACAAAGTTCAAGGGAAATCATAAACACTTAGTGAGTTTTTATGATACTTATAATGGCTGGCACATATTCAGTTTATAAAAGGACATTCTTAACATGCAATGTCTGAAGAAGTTTGTGCATGAATATTTCAGAACTATCTGTGCTCTGATATGCTGTGCTGTATTCTAATACCTCTACACTTCTTTTTACATGTTTGCCATTTATGAAATCTATGCAGTTTCTTAAGATATTTTTGAATAAAATGCTTCCAGTTTTGTATTGGTCAATATATTTCCAAAGTCCTTAAAGATGAGTTCCTTTTGAGTTATAAAAAGTGAAATCAATAGTAAAAATGCTGTTATCTTTTTACTTTTAAAGCTTTAATGACTTTCATGATAAGGTAGCATATTGAATTCTAGACAAACATCATATAACCAATGTATAGTGATTGATATAAGAAGGAATAAATCTAATTTTACCAATTTTCTTAACAAGATATTTGATTTCACAGCTGGTTCAAGTGTGCAGTTGCTTCTTAAAGGTTACTTAAGGTTTCCACCAGATTAGGCTGGAATAACTAAGAGGAGTTGATATAGAATGAATAGTTGAGCAAAAAAGAGCTGGTCATGAGGTCAAAGTGAAAATACAGACTAACACTAGCTTTTGTGAGATGAAAATACGAGATAATGATAGTCAGTAATACTGTTTTATAGATTCTGTAGTGCTTCACTTAAACTATTAATGTCAATATGTTGCAGGGAAGCATTTCCTAATCACTCAGTTCCTACCTGGGTTTGTACCCTTTTGAGCTACTCAAAGAATGTATTTATTTATTTTCTGATTTTTTGTTTTTAGTCGGTAAGTCATGTCCAACTCTTTGCTTCCCCATAGACTGTAGCCTTCCAAGCTCTCTGACCATGGGATTTCCCAGGCAAGGATACTGGAGTGGGTTGCCATTTCCTTCTCCAGAGGATCTTCCCGACCCAGGGATCAAACTCATGTTTCCTGCATTGCAGGCAGATTCTCAACCACTGAGCCACCAGGCAAGCCCACATTTTATTTTTACTTACTTTTTATTCCAAATGCATTTTATATATCCATTTAATAATAATTTTGTATTTTATTTTATATTACACAATTCTGATTTTCATCTGTATGATTTCCATGCAGAAATTTCATATTTCTTGTGCTCAGCCTCTTGGGCTCATGAGGAAGTGTTGGTGCATCGCTAAGAAGCATCTTAATCCCCTGCTGGGTCTGTTGGGTGAATTAAGAGGTGGGGAGGTGGGACAGGGAAAAGGGACAGGGCAAAGACGAGCCACATTTCTTCCTTACTTTTTCCTCCATTGCCAACTCAGTCCTTTTGTGTTAACAAGCTCTTCTGGGAATATAAATCAAGAAGGCCAGAACTACAGATCATTTGTTTTTGTACCTTTTGTCTAAATCGTATCAACAGCTCGCAGGAATTATGTTACTGTTTGAGAGGAAGGTGAAAAAATCTGGAATGCAGAAACAATGGGGTAAAGGAGAAAAAGGAAAGGCTGAAAAGTTCCCAGGGCAGCTTAGGCATCATTCCCTTATGAATTCCTCACTAACTCTTCCTTCCTCATCTTTCATTAACTGTTGGTAGCATAGGGTATCCTGTATTATTGAGCTTTCTAGGAGACACCTCCAGTAAATATGCAGATTCTCCTGCATATTATTTATTTTGTTATTGTTCAATCACTCAGTTGTGTCTAACTGTTGCCACCCGGTGGACTGCAGCACACCAGGTTTCCCTATCCTTCACCATCTTCCAGAGTTCGCTCAAACTCATGTCTATTGAGTTGATGATGCCATCCAACCATCTCATCCTCTGTTGTCCCCTTCTCCTCCTGCCCTGTATCTTTCTCAGCATCAGGGGCTTTATTTATTTTACATCAACCTTTTTACTGGATGCCTGTTGGAAAAGAGTGTTACTCAAAGTGATCAGAAGTGGATACCGTGTTTCCCAACTGTCTTTTCCTTCAAACCAAATTCAGATTGACCCTGACAGGCATATGTGGCAGAGTGTCAAAAGTAGGAGGTCAAGATTTGTTTCATCACCTAATTCATTCTCTTGTGTCAAAAAAGGGGAGTGAGGGTCATAGAGTGAGGCCCTTCACACCCAGTGTCTCCCTTCCAGATCCTCATCAGTGCTTCTCAAACCTCCATACCCTGAACTCTAACTCAACACACATATGCATGTGTGTATGTTTCCTCTCAGACCCTCTCTAACCTCTGATTTTTTGGTTTTGCCGGGACCTTCTTGCATCAAAAATATGCCTGTGTATTTTTTTGATCTCCATTGTCATAGGCTTCCACTACAGACTTTCTCCTCTTTTTTTAAAAATTAACTCTTATTCTGCTAAGAGTAAGATACAGACTGAACAACCTAGCAGCAACCCTGGTTAATTTCTGCAAGAATCACTTAAAAGGAAGAACAGTAATCTATATAGTCTGGCCTCATGAAAAAGGCACATCTCTTCTATATCGTGACTTTGATCCTAGTCCCTGAAAATAACAACTTAGCCTCATTTCACTATGGGGTATTTTCCTAGATTTCTAAACCAGTTTATAAAAATAGGACGCTTATAAGCTAAGAACTTTGAGCCATTCAGCATAGGTGGCATTGGCAGCTTCAAATAGGATCTGACTCAACCTTTATCTCCTGAGAAAAATGGGTGGCTTTCCATTCATCCCATTTTAGGTGGTAGGTTTGGGATATGCTAGCTTTCTACAGAAGAGTCAGAAGGCTAACTTAGTCTCTAACTAAGTCTCTAACTTAATCTTGTCTAAAATTTTAGATTTTATCTGTGTATGAATGATTGGATCTTGGTAGGTGTTCAGAAATACTTATTGAATGAGACAGGCAGTTTTTATGGTCCAACTCTCCCATCTGTACAAAACTACTAGAAAAACCATAGCCTTGAGTAAGCCCCATTACTCAAGGTGGCCTAAGAGTCCCTGCATCCAGCTTTTAAAAATTCTTCTCTTTGTTTAAGTGGAATCGAGCTCAGACTGAGCTCTGGCCTTCTCCGCTTATCTCGATAGTCTTGAATAAAGTCTTCCTCACCTGTTTAATTTTCTGCAATGGTTGCCTTGACGAGTTTTCCATTACGTGGCAGTTAATACTACAAATGAACTAAGTGGTTCATAGATACATAGAATATTCTACTACATAAACTATTTTGTTTCTTAAGTAGCATTAGTGAATCACCTACTATAAATACTTCTGTAGAAATTATATTTAATGTAACAAGTTCAAATTATAAGAATTCTGTATATCATAAATATATCATTTTGTTGTATATAAGAGTATGTGGGTTTGTGTTTATTCTTGAATATGTGATACATCTGTTTGTCTATAGAGAAAACACAAAAAAATTCTATTTCTTTGGCACACCAGTCAATAAGCCCAGAGATGCTGTATTTGAACTTTAAATTTCTCATGCAGAGAATCCAATAAATTCTTCCACAGATTCCCTTTGGCATCTGAGTAAATTTCTAGTGCCCTTTAAATTTTTATGGCTGTTTCTTCTCCTCTCTTACCCCAGAGGCAGTGTTTCACTACTTTCACAATATCTCCTCGCCCTTACTTATTTGACTCACCCCCCACCTCAGTGCTGAATTAACACATAGCTTCTAGACTTCGCTGGTTTCCCCCTGGACTATGTCTTTCCAGGCCCTCCTCTTTTATTCTTCCTTCTTGCTTTTTTTTCCTTTTTTTTTTGACCCTCTATCACTGCCTTTAGTGCATAACCATAAGATACCCTTAGTATTCCCACAGATTAGCCTAAAACCACCCAAGTCCAGATTGCTCTGTACATTTGTATGTATGGTATGTATATTCATATTTATAGATGCATTAAATTTTGCACAGGGTCATGTAAGAAAAAACTAACAAAATGCACCTTTATATTATAATGAGTACTGATTCATAATAAAACTTTAAGGATACATAATTCTTTCTATGACAGGCTTATATGTCACTAATGTACTTTCTCAAATCTGATAAGCAAGAAGAATGTCAGACATGTTTGATTAGTTTTAATTCTTAGAGGCTATGTGCTGCAAATATTCTTGAAAAATATCAGTCAAGTAACAGCAAAAAATGGGAAAAATATATTCTGTTGAACATATTGATTTGACAGTTAACAACTTAAATATACAGTGAACATTAATTCAGTAGATAAATATTTATTTGTACTATATCATCACACAAAAATAATTGAACCAAATGAAGTAGGAACAGTCTTTTAAGTGTAAGATATTAAGGCTGGTTCAAATTATATAAATTGGTTGGGTTGAGGTCATCTAATCTGTTCTTCAGTTTTAATGATGACTATGGATCACCCATCATTGATTTCGCCAATGTAGTGGGTAGTGAGGTTGGAGGAATCCAAAATGATGGAACTGACATATGGGCACTTACTCTATTGCCCTCATATCTATGTGATGCCTATACAGTATCAATGATTCATGCATAAAATCACTGCATTCTTAGTCCCAGTAAAGTTAACTGTTGTAAAGTGTTGTTTAAAACCTCTTTTATGCTGTAAGGTAGCAGCTTCTTTAGCTTCTTAGGAAAATAATCTGCATTATTTATGAATTGATTTTAATTTCAAATGATGAGATTACTAGCTATGCACTCCTTTTACCTGTGATGAGACACATCCTGATGAATATAGATGTTCTTTGATAGGTAGCACCTCGAATGTGCAAAATTTTACTGTGAAATTATATGAATTTGAATGCTACTTCAGTTTATGTTGGATTAAATTCATATTTCTAAATTCAGCAGCCTCTTCTCTCTCTTTCTTGGTTCACTTTCAACTGTCAAAAGTCACAGCTTTCCCCAAAGCATTATAAATAACATAAAACAAATGTAAACGAATGAGAAATAAGGATGACAAATTCCCAAGTATTTTGGGGAGGTGGTAGGGGACGTGTGTGAAAATGCACTCCTTATTCTATCCACAATTAAATTCTCTGTTATTCTTACAGATTCAGGACATTATAAAGCAGAAATACATCTTTTAAATTTTCTTGTAGTCTTCTTGTTGTTGTTTAGTCACTAAGTCATGTCTGACTCTTTTGCAATCCCATGGGCTGTAGTCTGCCAGGATCCTCTGTCCATGGAATTTTCCAGGCTAAAATACTGGAGTGGGTTGACCTTTCCTTCTCCAGGGGATTTTCCTGACCTGGGGATCCACCCAGTGTCTCCTGCACTGGCATGTGGATTCTTTACCACTGACCCACCAGGAGCCTTCATTTAGTCTTAGGCCTTCACTAATCTTTTCTCATCTTAAAAAATTTTTTTGTAAAGTGTAGCTCACCCTGTTTTTATTCTCTGTATTATGGAAAATGTATGGCAAATGTAGATAGCAAGAAGAAATCATTGCTTTTTTTTTCTTTATATACATGTCAAAATATATTGGCTATATTATAATGATTTAGGATCATATTTCCTCCCTGGTAGAAGAATTTAACACTAATTTTACAATTTATCTAGTAATGGGAATGTGATCAAATATAGTTTCTGTTATTTAATAATCATTCAAGAATATTTGCACTTGAATCATATCTGCTATCAGTGTATCTTTGAAAACATAGGACACCAAAATCTTAATTCAATACTATGAATAAAATTGAATAAATATATGTATTTTACAAGTGGAAGATAAATTTTTTATGTCTAAAACTTTAATGGGATTGTTTGAAATGGTCATTTTTTTCAATTTTTCTTTTCACAAAAATTTACCATATTTAAGTCTCTTGTATTTCTTGGAGCAGAGGATGTTCTTAACAAGAATTAAGACATGTCAACATTAGAATTATTGAAATGTATTTTTCCTATAAATTAAAAAGATCAAAGGAATGAATAGATTTTATGCTAAAAAAGTAACCAAGATACCTTTTTTATTGTTTTTAAACTAAATCAAAGTTTATATTTTGGTAAAAATAGTAAGTGCAGTTTTTAGAGCATGATGTTGAAAAGTCAGAGACCATTTTATGTTTTTTATTCATATTCAGCCTCTACAATTACTGATTTTTTTTTTTTTTTTTTAGAAATCATCATCTACATTTCAAAACTCACCAAGCACTGTAAAACATCTCTATGGCTACTTGATAAACCATTCTAAACTCAGAGATTTAAATGGTATTTTATTTGCATACAGTTGCGAAGAGTTGACTCATTGGAAAAGACTCTGATGCTGGGAGGGATTGGGGGCAGGAGGAGAAGGGGACAACAGAGGATGAGATGGCTGGATGGCATCACTGACTCGATGGACGTGAGTCTGAGTGAACTCTGGGAGTTGGTGATGGACAGGGAGGCCTGGAGTGCTGCGATTCATGGGGTCGCAAAGAGTCGGACACGACTGAGCAACTGAACTGAACTGAATTGAATGTTCCACAAAAGTCAAAATCTTCAGCTGGAATCACATGGAATACTGAAGTTGTCACATAGTTAAATAACTTGAATGAAATGATATGTATACATTATTGGCTGTGAATGTGAACTCTCTTTTGAGTTTCTCTTCCAAGTAGCCACTGCATATGTCCAGTGAGCTGGACATATGGGCTACCTCAAAGAATGATGGTTTCCAGGTTCCAAGAATATTTGATCCAAGAAGCAAGCCCATAGTGTTTTAACAAGCCCCTGCTTGCTTCATGGTATTTGGCCAGAGCAAGTCACATGACCACATCCAGTCTCAATGTGGTAAGATACCACACAAAGGTATGAATATCTAGAGGCATGATTCAGTCATCAGGGACCACTCATGCAAGAGTTTACTGCAGCATTATTGATCAGAATATGAGAATCCCTACCTCTTGAAGATCAAATCTGAATGTAACCTTCCTAGATTCATTTATAATTTTTATTATAGATTCTTTTCATTTACAATTTAAAAACCATAGAGAAAATCATAAGAAACTGAATTTTATACTGAAAGATGGTTGTGAATCTTAAGATTTTCTCTATAGTTTTAAATTAACAGTTGAAATGGAAAATAAAATGAGATTGTGGACAGAGATTTGGAGTTGTAGATATACTCAAATTATATAGACATAAAAACAAACTGGAATATTAGACTAAGATATAAAAATATCAATGACAGCTTACACATTTTAAAGTAGTAAGAATGGGTACTATATAATTTTTATTTATCATATTATAGTTGATAAAAAACCTTTCAGGTCCTTTCCTCCAAAGTTTAAAGGAGATTCTCGTATTTTGGGCTTCCCTTGAGCCTCAGCTGGTAAAGAATCCGCCTACAGTGTGGGAGACCTGGTTTCAATCCCTGGCTTGGGAAGATCCCCTGGAGAAGGGAACGGCTACCCACTGCAGTATCCTGGCCTGGAGAATTCCATAGACTGTATAGTCCATGGGGTTTCCATTTTTCCTATAACAAGTATTCTGAGTAGCTCTTTCATTTCTCTATTTGTGCCTTTCAACAAATATGTAATGTTTTTGTGTTTTTATTACTCTAATTTGTTGATTCTCATCTTCCATGTTTGAAAGCATAGGACACAGAGTAATGTAGATGCTTAAGCAAAAACACTGTTTCACTTTATATGACCTCCTCAGTATCACTAAGTAGATATTTCACAAACTCCCTCCTTATATCCTGGGTTACATAGTCTTAGAAATGTCACCCAAAATAACTTTCTGCCAAAGCACTTGTCATCAGCCCTCTTTATTTCCATCTATTCCTTTTCTCATCTAATGTGGTTTTCTGATCTGAATTGCCTTTTCTTTCCTTTCTTTATCTTTTCAAAGATTCTATTGTAAGAATCTCTATTTCTAGACAACCCACTTTAACTTCCTTCAGAAGTTCCCAGCACCCAGTTTCCTTATTCAAAATGATCTTCAGTAGAAGTGAGAGAAACTGATATTCTAGCAGTTGCAAAAAAAAATATAGAAATAAATTTGCATATATTTGAAATTCACATAATAGGGACTAAAATTGGAGAGGGATTACTTTACATGTAAAAGTGCTTTTCAGATTGTAAAGTGCTGTACAAATCTAAGGTATTATTATGAATAATAATGGTGATGTTGATGGTGATCGTGAAATCAGTAGCCTTTACTAAAGACTAGTTCAGCCATGAGGAGTTGTTCAGTTAATTTAATATTCATTGTGGAATGCCTTCCAAATCATTGAACTGTCCACATTATAATAGCAGCTATTTCAGGAAGATTTTTAACATGGGTTCATTTACATATCAGAGTCTTCTTGAATGTTCACTTTCAATGCTAATCTGTATAAGAGGAAACGATAAACTTGGAATCCCTATTGTCATGTGGTATAATTAGCAGATAATTTGATAATTGACTAGGTCTGCCATTTTAAATAGAATTCCTCAAGTCTGTAAATGTTTGGTTTATTTTAAAACTCATCCTACAACAAAATATGGAGATATATGTGTTATTTTGCACAAAATGCAAAATCAATGGTAAACCATAAGTACAGAAGGGACATCATTGTAAACTAGTTATTGATGTGCTAAAAGTCATTTATACCTGCCATGGAAGATAGATTGTGACACTATTAAATTAACTGGCATTAGGTATACTAACATAGCTGCCATGTAAACTAGAAATCCACCATCTGTAAAATTTTATGCATTTTTTGTGTGCAGATAGCTATACAGTATTTTGACAACCCCAAATCAGCTTTAATCTGTCAATTTCAAAGTTTGTCACCAGAAAGTTCATCTGAAGGAGAATGTCTGTTCAATTCATATTAAATGCAAAATGATTACAATAGATAACTCTTACAAAATGCACCATTCTTGGAAAAATAAAGTTGTTTAACATGGTTATTATGCACTTTCAAGGCATAATACAGTTTTTTAAAAAGCTCATCTTAAAATGCCGATATGAAGTAGTATAATGAAAGATATATTTACTCACAGAAGGCATCTGGCAATAGCAGTAAAAGTAAAGATGCTTTTCTCTGCAATAATTCTTCATTCACATAACAATATGTAAGGGGTAAAAAATGGTGTAGTGCTGAATTTTCATTTCTGGTTCAATCTGAGGGAGACTTGACACTCTCTTCCAAAGTGAACATTTTTTTTTCTTTTTTTTCTCCCATGTCCACAGCCTTTTCCCTCTGCGTTTAAAGCCATTTGGCTTTAGTGAGGAGTGGATCCCTTTACAAAAGAAGGAAGAATGTCTTTCTACAACACCCTGTCATTTAAACATTTCACTGGCAACGTTGAACAGCAGCCCAAACTGTCAAGGTATAAAAACATTTCTGCCTTTTATTCTCAGAGAAATTATATTAAGAATTGGGAGAAAAAAGATGTCTAACGATAACACATTTTCTGTCACCTGATTGCTCATGATTTTTGTTTTTATTTTTTCTAATTTTGATCTATTTTGCTTAGATGTTATATGTTACATTAAATGAAACAGCAAAAGGAAAATAATAGTTCATGAAAAACTTGTGAAAGAAACTGAAAGAACAGCATGGTTCTTCAAAAATTATAATGGATTATAAACATGAATGCATGAATGGGGCAAATATTTGCCTCAATATTAGGATCTTTGAAAATATATACATTTCAGGTAGGTACACAAAAATATTTTTATTTATAATTTTAATATTATTGTTATTTTGCATATTTATTATTAGTAGTATGCTTTTTAAATGATTGAAAAACATTCATCTTGGTCTTTCTCACTATTTTACAAGAATTTTGAACACATTTTAATGAAAGTTTACTTTTGTATAATACCCTTTGTTTTAATTGTGTTCTTCAAAATGCTGAAGAACACTTTTTTATGGAAAAGAAGTAGGTTTTGTTTTTTGGGCTCCAAAATCACTGCAGATGGTGATTGCAGCCATGAAATTAAAAGATGCTTGCTCCTTGAAAGAAAAGTTATGACCAACCTAGACAGCATATTAAAAAGCAGATGCATTACTTTACCAACAAAGGTCTGTCTAGTCAAGGCTATAGTTTTTCCAGTGGTCATGTATGGATGCGAGAGTTGGACTATAAAGGAAGCTGAGTGCCAAAGAATTGATGCTTTTGAACTGTGGTGCTGAAACAGACTCTTGAGAGTCCTTTGGACTGCAAGGAGATCCAACCAGTCCATCCTAATGAAAATCAGTCCTGAATATTCATTGGGGGGACTGATGTTGAAGCTGAAACTCCAATACTTTGGCCACCTGATGTGAAGAACTGACTCATTTGAAAAGACCCTGATTCAGGGAAAGATTGAGGGCAGGAGGAGAAGGGGACAACAGGGGATGAGATGGTTGGATGGCATCACTGAGTCAATGGACATGAGTTTGAGTGAACTCCGGGAGTTGGTGATGGACAGGGAGGCCTGGCATGCTGCAGTCCATGGGGTCGCAAAGAGTCGGACATTACTGACTGACCAAACTGAACTGAACTGACTGAGGTTTTGTTGAGTGAAGGGTAAATGGGTTTATGTCTTTTGTTAGGTACTGACCACTGACAGGTATTTCTTTCCTACAGGAAAATGCCTGTGTATTAATCTGCACACACAGAGTGTACTAAATAACTGTTCAATTTTTCTTTTTTGTTTCAAGTATTTGGAAACTCTGGTAATTACAAAGAATTTCCTATTTGAACACCTATTACAAAAAATCATGTGCATAGCTTTCACATACAGCAACTATTTGTTTTCTTTTTAAATTTTAAGCGAAATTAGTTTCAGCAATATGAAAATTTTCAGGGATGTATTCTTCAAAATAGTAGCTTACCCTAATTGCCTGCATGGCCATCTTCTACTCCTTACTCTTTTGCAGTTGGCATTTTATTCTATCTAGTACCAGTTCTTCTTCCTCTCTGTAGATTTGAAAATGCTGACTAACCCCTACTTTACTCTTTTGCTTCCTTAGTCTGATTATTCCTGTTTCCGTTTTCCCCCATAGTCTTTAACCAATTGCTTGACTCTTGAATATAAATAATCTCCATGATTAAATAATCAACATTTCCTCTTCTCCTTTTACTAACTTTAACCAAATCTTGGCTTCCCAGATGGTGCTAGTGGTAAAGAATCTGCCCGCCAATGCAGGAGACCCAAGGGCCATGGGTTCAATCTCTGGGTCAGGAAGATCCCTGGAGTAGGAAATGGCACCCCACTCAAGTGTTCTTGTCTGGGAGAATCCCATGGGCAGAGGAGTCTAGCAGGCTACAGTCCATGGGGCCACAAAGAGTCTGAGACAACTGAGCACACATACACATGGGGTGGCCGAGAGGTGCTACCCGCATCAGAGGTAAGGAGCAGTGGCTGTGCTTTGCTGGAGCAGCCGTGAAGAGAGACCCCACGTCCAAGGTAAGAGAAACCCAAGTAAGACAGTAGGCACTGAGAGAGGGGATCAGCGGGCAGACAGACTGAAACCACAATCACAGATAGCTAGACAATCTGATCACAAGGATCACAGCCTTGTCTAACTCAATGAAACTAAGCCATGCCATGTGGGGCCAGCCAAGACGGCTGGGTCATGGTGGAGAGGTCTGACAGAATGTGGTCCACTGGAGAAAGGAATGGCAAACCACTTGAGTATTCTTCCATTGAGAACCCCATGAACAGGATGAAAAAGCAAAATGATAGGACACTGAAAGATGAACTCCCCAGGTCGGTAGGTGCCCAATATGCTACTGGAGATCAGTGGAGAAATAACTCCAGAAAGAATGAAGGGATGGAGCCAAAGCAAAAAAAATCACCTAGTTGTGAATGGGACTGGTGATGGAAGCAGGGTTCAATGCTGTACGTCAAGGCTGTATACGGTCACCCTGCTTATTTAAATTATATGCAGAGTACATCATGAGAAACGCTGGGCTGGAGGAAGCACAAGCTGGAATCAAGATTGCCAGGAGAAATATCAGTAACCTCAGAAATGCAGATGACATCACCCTTATGGCAGAAAGTGAAGAACTGAAGAGCCTCTTGATGAAAGTGAAAGAAGAGAGTGAAAAATTTGGCTTAGGGCTCAACATTCAGAAAACTAAGATCATGGCATCCGGTCCCATCATTTCATGGCAAATAGATGGGGAAACAGTAGAAACAGTGTCAGACTTTATTTTGGGGGGCTCCAAAATCATTGCAGATGGTGATTGCAGCCATGAAATTAAAAGACGCTTGCTCCTTGGCAGGAAAGTTATGACCAACCTAGACAGCATATTCAAAAGCAGAGACATTGCTTTGCCAACAAAGGTCCGTCTAGTCAAGGCTATGGTTTTTCCAGTGGTCATGTATGGATGTGAGAGTTGGACTGTAAAGAAAGCCGAGCACCGAAGAATTGATGCTTTTGAAATGTGGTGTTGGAGAAGACTCTTGAGAGTCCCTTGGACTGCAAGGAGATCCAACCAGTCCTGAGTGTTCATTGGAAGGACTGATGTTGAAGCTGAAACTCCAATACTTTGACCGCCTGATGCGAAGAGTTGACTCATTTGAAAAGACCCTGATGCTGGGAAAGATTGAGGGCAGGAGAAGGGGACGACGGTGGATGAGATGGTTGGATGGCATCACTGAGTCAATGGACATGAGTTTAGGTCATCCGGGAGTTGGTGATGGACACGGAGGCCTGGTGTGCTGCTGTTCATGGGGTTGCAAAGAGTCAGACACAATTGAGCGACTGAACTGAACTGAATGGAATAATTTATTTCAGATCTCTCCCTATCCCTCCTTGTCAGTGCTAAGTCCTTTATCCAAATGTCCACTAGACATTATTCAGTCATCTAGTATTTATTCAGTGGTAAGTATATATCTCACACCAGGTTAATTCTGGAGATACACATATGAGGAAAAATCAACATAGTCATTTGTCACCATGGTGCCTCAATTCTTCCTAGAAAATAAAAATTCAAATAATCACACACATCAATGTAAAATTAAATCTGTCAGGAAGATTGCAAGTGGGAATGATGTGAGAGTATGTAATAAGAAGATCTGATGTAGGGAAAGTTGCTGCGAGAAGTGATGCTTAAACCGACATTTAACGACATGTAAAAACTGGCAGTGAACATTAGCTAGGTGAGGAGAGAGATGAGTGTTCCAGACTGTGGAAAAATCAGTTTTAAAAATTTTTATGGAAATGTCCTTGTCTGTTTGTCTTTTAAAAAGGCCAGTGTGGCTTGATCATGTGTGAGAGGATGCTGGTCGGGGGAGGTCAGATCTTACTAGCCTTTGTCAGCTGTGACAAAACATTTTGTCTTTATCTTAGGAGCGAATTTTCAAGCAGTCTGAGGGATGGTATGTTATGATAGATATATTAATTTTCAAAATACCATGCTAGGTATAGATTGGAGAAAAGACTTGAGGGAGGCCAGAGAGATGGAAAAGGAACTACTGTGTGGTGTATTTAAGAGGAGCTTGATGGATGAGGCAAAATATACTTTGGGGATAAAACCATCAGGGCCAGGTGATGGAGTGATATTGAACGGGGAGTGAGAGAAAGTGAAAGAAGGTAAAGATAAAATCCTGACTTCTAAATAGGGCTGCCAGAATACTTCCAGTTACACTGGAATGTCGGACATACAGTGATTTTTTCTTTTAGTATGAATATGTTTCCTGTAATATTTGAGACATATGTATACTAAGAAATTATTTGCCTGAAATTAACATTTATTTGCTAGATCTGGCAACTCCCTTCCTAACTTGCCATCTTTGAATTATCAACTTCAGTAGAGAGCCAGGAGGAGAACATGAGTAAATTTTCCTCTTGGAGAGTAACTTTTAATTCTAGGACACCAGAGAAGAAATATCAAAAAGGTACTTGGATCTGGATTAGAGTAAAAAAGATTTGGGAGGAAGATATTTTTGTATGACTTCTAATTTCATGTTTTAAATTAAATCATTTTTTAAAACCATCAATTCATTTGGTTCCCTTAATTTCTCATTTTTGTTAGTAGTGTTATCATTATCTCAAGGAAATAGAAATTAAATTTAATTATTACTGTTGGTTACACTCCTTATTTTAAAAAATAGCTTTATATATTAAAAAATATCTAGTCAGAGGAATAAAACCATCATATGACCCAGATATCCCACTCCTAGGCATATACCCTAAGGAAACCAAAATTGAAAAGATACATGTATCCCATTGTTCATTGCAGCACTATTTACAATAGCTAGAACATGGAAGCAACCTGGATGTCCATCGACAGATGAATGGATAAAGAAGTTGTGGTACATATACACAATAGAATATTACTCAGCCATAAAAAGGAACACACTTGAGTGAGTTCTGATGAGGTAGATGAACCTAGAACCTATTATACACAGTGAAATGAGTCAGAAAGAGAAAGATAAATATCATATTCTAATGTACATATATGGAATCTAGAAAAATGGTACTGAAGAATTTATTTACAGGGTAGCAGTGGAGAAGCAGACATAAGGAATAGACTTATGGACATGGGAGAGGGAAGGAGAGGGTAAGAGTCCCTTGGACTGCAAGGAGATCCAACCAGTCCATCCTAAAGTAAATCAGTCCTGAATATTCATTGGAAGGACTGATGTTGAAGCTGAAATTTCAATACTTCGGCCACCTGATGCGAAGAGCTGACTCATTTGAAAAGACCCTGATGCTGGGAAAAATTGAAGGTAGGAGGAGAAGGGGACGACAGAGGATGAGATGGTTGGATGACCAATGGACATGAGTTTGAGTAAACTCTGGGAGTTGGTGATGGACAGGGAGGCCTGGGGTGCTACAGTCTTTGGGGTCACAAAGTTGGACATGACTGAGTGACTGAACTGAACTGAGTGATATATTTCATCTCCAATGGGATGACATGTGCTAAGTGATTTTGCAGTTATGAATCAAATCCGTTCAGTTCCTATGGGTGATTTTCAAAGCTGGGAAAGGCAGCGATGAAAAGAAGGAAGACACTAGGCTAATTTGCGGCCTGGGATTGTTTTTGATAGATTAACTTCTGGCCGTCTGTCAAAAACATACAAGTAGAAAATCAACTAGTTTTTCTTCATTGTTGTCATTTTGAATGAGTCTTGCTTTTGCAGTTAAAATAATTCCTAGACCAATACTGTTTATAGTAGGAGTCAATTTTTGGGTTCATTGTTATTGAAGTTTGTCTCAACTAACAAGCAGATCTAATCAGTAGGTTAAAATGACCCTTAGCATTTGATATCCTCTGTATCTTAAATCATAAATGCAACTTGACAGAATATTAAGTCCTCACATTCAAAACTTCTGGAATCCTTTCCAGAGGTCTTGCTTTTACCTGACTCATTCCCTAACCTTTCACTGAGAATGAAAAATGATATTTGAGATCAGTAATCATGAGCAGACCATATAAGTAAGCATACTGTTAACTTGTCATATTGGTGCTTAGTTACTATCACTGAATTTATTTAATTTTTTGCTTGTCAACATAGGCATGGAGTTCAGAGAATCCATGACAATAACCATGGAGATGAAAAGATTGACACTGAGGAATCATTATAGAGTTAGGCAAGTTATCCTCTATCCAATTAACTTTAGCATTAATGTCTGAGTTACCAATTGAAAAAAAAATAATGTTTCATCAGAGAGGAAGGAAATGTCTCTATAGAAATCATTGCCTAGATTCCAATTATTTTTGAAATATGGAGCAGTAAATCAGAATTATCTCAAGCAACTAGATGCCATAGATTGCAAATCATACTTTCTAAACAGTTTCTGTTATGGTAATAAATATTATTTTTCACTATTCTCCAAAAATAAAGAAGGATAAAGAAGACTCCTGATCCCTGTTTTTCAAAGCTTGGTTCATGGACAATTTACTTTGGAATCATGAGTACTTTATTCACTTATTCTATCGGTAGTAGTTTTTTCCAAAACTATTCATTCATGAGCTATTTATTAGGTATTTATCATATGCCAAGCAGTGCTTTGGAGCTTCCCTGGTGGCTCAGAGGGAAAGAGCTCTCCTGCAATGCAGGACACCAAGTTTCAATCCCTGGATCAGAAAGATCCCCTGGAAAAGGGAATGGCAACCTACTCCAGTATTCTAGCCTGGAGAATCCCATGGACAGAGGAGCCAGGTGGGCCACAGTCCATGGGGTCTCAAAGGGTCAGACATGACTGAGCAACTAACACTTTCACTTTGTTTCAAGTGGTGCTTAGTCTTCTGGGGCTACAGTGATACCTAAGAAAGTGTCTTTTCTTGCTACTAGAGATGTGTGTTGTTAGAAAGGAAATTGCCCTGGGACATCACAGATCTACCAAATAAGAATATCTGGTGATTGGGCCATTTGAACTTTTGCCCTTGATTTATAGGGAACATTGCTAACAGGGAGAAAAGCTGTCCACCGTTAGTCATTTCTGGAATCAGTACAACTTGAGATACAACTTTAAAAAATGTATATCTTTTACCATCTCTTTCCTGGAAATTTCATATATGAAATAAATGAGGAGTTCTCTTTTCTTATTTACCAGTAAACACACATATACAAATAAACAAACTTTCACTTTTCTCACTAACTTGAGAGACTGAAGGCAGGTACTGGAAATTTATCTAGAACCTTTTTATCTGAGTGGATGTTTCTGTTTCACATGAAGTCTTTTATTGACTTTATTCACCTGTTCACTTTTTCTTTGATTTCCACATTTGATTGCTTCTTCCATTCTATTTTCCTCCCTCTACCATCTTTTTAAAAACATCTATTTAATAATGTATATTCGATATAATTTGTTGTTTCATTTGCTTCATCAATGGCAGTAATATTTTCCAGCTTGTATATTTAGGGCTAAAGTAAGTGTTTCCTTATGTTAAAGCTATTCTACTCTGTTGGCCACTTTAACTATACTTTTAAGCCCTGCGTTTTATGTTTTCTAACTGATTATTCTTCCCTCATAACTTCTCTAATTATTCTTTCAATAGTACCATTTTTGGGTAGATCAATATCTTAACTACACTTCTTTATAATATGTCATCTGCTTATGTTGGAAGGCCTAGGCCCCACACAGCCAATAAAGTTAGCAAAGTCACTGCCCCAAAGATAAAGTGAGACTAATTTGCTTTGGCAGCCAACATACCCCAAGAGGTTTGGGAGCCCAGCCAACCTGAACTTGGAAGCAGTGATGAAGCTGTCGACTGCTCGAGACTCTTTTAGTTCTGATACAGTGCAAAAAGGGTGACGTGGGACAAAGTGGTACCCAACTAGATTCTATGGGGCCTGGATTCATCCCCTGAGTATTGCACCAGGAACCAGTTTAGATAGGAAATAATGTAGAATAAGGCAATTCATCTCTGACAGAAAAGATTTTCAGTATTAAATATAATATGTTAATTTTATGGTGCTCTTTCTGCAACTGCAGGTAAGGGACAGCCATAAATACTTTCTAAAGTATAATTTAAATGACTTGATTTGTTGCATTTCATGACCCAGTATTCTTGTGATTTTGCTGAAGTACATTTACAATAACAGAGTTGAGATTTCAACTATTTAGTTTACCCTTTCAGCTGAGTTTGTTTTTTCCTATGAGTTACTGTGAAATACCTCCTCAAAGGGCATATCCAGGATATTCTTACTTAACTTCAGTGTAGGTAAGTGTTGCTAACAATTTCTCAGTGACACAATCAAATACAGTGATTTTCAATACATCATTTCTTATTTGGAAATCCCCAGGGAAAGTTTAATCATGTAGCAGTTTTAAAAATCCTGAACAGCAGACTTTACTGTGTACAAGAAAATAGGTGAATACAACAAAAATGAATGTGATACTAGTGCACAAATAATAATAAACACACAGAGTTTTAATAAGTTCTTCATCGAATTTGCCGTCTGTGATTTGGATGACGTGTTTACTATGTAACACTTCGAACTCTGTAAAGGGATATGGACTTAGTTTTCAGGTCAGTTTGAATGTTTTAGAATTGTGCAAGAATTGTGAAAGAATTTATAAAATGTGCCTACTTTGATGCTATTTTAAAGATACTTACAACATTATATTTGGAAGACTTTTATCATGAATAAATATTCTGTGCATAGCACAGGATCCCATGGTTGGTTTGATGCTAGGGTCTTCCTTTGAAGCCAAGCCAAGACAATGAAATACTTAGATTCTTATTCCTAATTTCTCCCCCCATTAATTTCTGTCATCGTGATGGTTGGCAGCTGCAAACCTAGCTCTTACCTCTAGGCAAGTAGTCAAGCAAGCGTCTCTTTCCTGAACTAATGGCTATACAGCTCCTTGGATTAATTGGCAAGTCGGTGGTGCAGCCTGTGTGTTGCTTCCCCCAGGAGACCTGAACCTTGACATCAGCAACTTTTTAAATTCAGTTTGGTCTTAAGTTTGCTCCCAAACTTAACCCTTTGTAAGCCACTGGTATTCTGATGGATAGCCATATTACATATTGACTCTCATGGGAAAGGATTGTCTTTCAAAAAGACTTGAGAAAAGTGGGAAAGAACACTGGCTAATTGTAAAGTAAGTAAACCAACAAACATCTTTGAAAGGAAGATGTTTCTTTTTCTAAAACCAACTGTTGTTTTGACTATTTATGCACAGAAAGGACTTTTCAGAGAATTTTAAGAAAAACTTTTTCTGATGAACTTGGCTGGATAGTTTTTTTGGGTTTTTTTTAAAGATTATTTTTGAATACTTGATTCCCTTATACTTTTTCAAAATTATGCAAAATTGATTTTAAATTTAGAGATTTTACTTTTTTAAAAATTTATTTTTAACTGGAGTATAATTTATGATGTTGTGTTGGTTTCTCTGTACAACAATCAGCTATATATATATCCTCCCATTTGAGCCTCAAGATTTTGCTTTATATTTGACCAATAAACTTTCTAAATGACCTTGGAAATACAAGATCACTTTCTTCTGTGTAAAATTAACAGTTTGTATAAGATAAGGTCTTTTCCAATTCTAAAATTCTGGATATAGTTTAAATGCAGCTAGTGGTTCTATATTTATTCTCTAGAAATAGAAACAAACCCTCAAATACTTCTAATTAGTTTTTCTGATGAACAAAGATAATTTCATCTAAGCTCAGGTGTTCTTTATTTTTATTCAATCACTCCCGAATTGAGTGTTATATAACTAAATTTAGCAGGAACTGATGCTGCGGAAAAACTATTCTCCTCAAATGACTTAATGCTCCAGACCAGCAATGTCCAATAGAAATATAAATTGGGTCACAGAAGTAATTTAAAATTTTCTAGTAGTCATATTAAAAAAAAAAAAGGGAATAAAATTAATATTAATGATATATTTTAACCCATATATCCAAAATATTATCATTACAGCATGGAGTCAATTTTTTAATATGGTATAATTTGCCCTGTTTGTGTGTGTGTGTGTGTGTGTGTGTGTGTGTGTATTTTGCATTTTCTACATCTCTATTAAGAAGTCAGAAGTGAAAGTTGCTCAGTCGTGTCCGACTCTTTGTGACCCCATGTACTATACCGTCCATGGAATTCTCCAGGCCAGAATACTGGAGTGGGTAGCCTTTCCCTTCTCCAGGGAATCTTCCCAACCTAGGGATCAAACTCAGGTCTCCTGCATTGCAGGCAGATTCTTTACTAGCTGAGCCACAGGGGAAGTCAAGGCACTACATTTTAATCAGAAATATTTAACATGTATTTGACTTCATAAAATTTAAAACTGGAAAAATAGAACCACACCTACAAGTTTTTTCACATGTACTTCGTTAATCTTTCAGTTAAATTAAATTTAAGAACTGAGTGTCTTACTGGCACTAACCATATTTCAAGGTCTCAGTAATCACAGCTGGCAAGTAGAACCACATTAGACAAAATATACTGGATGTTGATCCACTTTTCACTGGAGATGAAATGAAGTTTTTCAAGCTTCTTATTTAACAACAAAAAAATCTATAAAGGCTGAAAGACACTTTCCTGTTAAAATCATGAATTAACATTTAATGAAATGCTAAGATGAATAGGTTTATCTGAAATTTTTTAACTCTAGTTCACTATGAATGCCTATTTGAATGCCTATTGCCTGCACAGAATAATTGTTCTAATCCTTGCTTTTGAAATAATCCAAAACACTATCTTTTTTAAGTAAAATTCTAAGCAAGAGGTAATCTTTAAAAAATAGTTTTCTATTTTTTGCTGAGCTCTTATAATTTTGCCAAGTAAAGCATCTCAAGAATGATGAGAAAATCTTGTCCAAATCCAAATATCTAAATAATTTGAGTATCAGTTTCTTAAGTACACATACTACAAATGATCATTTTGAAGCTCAAATATTCTAAGCTATGAGGAGAAAAGATTTCCTAATTTTCAATGTAGTATTTAACAAAGACAAAGGTCTATTTGCTCATTATAAAAAAGATATCTATACATCAAATTTTAGAATTTTAGAAAGAAAATTAAATGTCATATATCTAAATTGCACACTTCACAAATAAGAGAATTGAGCTGCAGGGAGGCCAAGTGACTTGTCAAAATCACCACTATTTACTAGTAAATCCTGTATTGGAACTCATGCTTTCTTAGTATTCTTAACATCCTTATTTTTTGATATCCTTACTTAGTGCTTTTCTCAAATGTATGCAATTGCATGTAATAAATGTAAGATCACAAAATTATTATATACTTGATTCCAGAAGTGTGTGTGTTGTGGGTTAGTCACTCAGTCGTGTCAGACTCTGAGACCCCGTGGACTGTAGCCTGCCAGGCTCCTCTGTCCATAGCATTCTCCAGGCTAGAATACTGGAGTGGGTTGCCATGCCCTTCTCCAGGGGATCTTCCTGACCCAGGGATCGAACCTTGGTCTCCTGCATTGCAGGCAGATTCTTTACTGTCTGAGCCACCAGGGAAATCCATAATTCCAGAAGGCTGCTGGGCAAATACATACAATAGAGAAATTTGTAATACTTCTGCTTCTTGCATACTAAAAATGTGCCCTAAATTTTAGTAGTAATAATGTTCATTGTATGCTTTTATCTTCTCCAAGCTGCAAAATGCTTAGGGCCCCATGCTGCTGCTGCTGTTAAGTCACTTCAGTCGTGTCCAACTCTGTGCGACCCCATAGATGGCAGCCCACCAGGCTCCCCCATCCCATACAGATGTACATAATAAAAAAAATAACAAGTTCAAAAAATTTCCTGTAAAACATTTAAAACCAGAAAACTTATTGCAAATATCCTCTTAAAAATGTCAAAGGTAAGGATCAAGTTTAAAGAAAATAAACAATCTCTGAGTGTATAATTTGTTTTAACTATTAATTAATTGAAATAAAGCAAAAATGTATCATTTTCATTACCAGATATATTTTACCAACAAAATAGCAACCTACCTAAAAATCCTGAATAATGTTTTGTTTGTTTTGTGAATATAAGTGTAACTTTGTTAGCAAAGCAAAATTCAGAAATTCATTTAAAAAGTCAGGTCAGGCATTTTTAGACTGTCCTGATAACTGATAATTATCCCCCAAACATTTCAAATTTGTAAAGAATTCATAATTCAAAATTACTAATGTAATTTCATAAAGTTAATAAAAACTTGCTACCTAAAATGTTGATAATTATGGAAGCTGAATGATAGGTACATGGCAGTTCATTTATATATGTTTTAAACTTTGAATATATTATTTTAACATTTTCATAATAAAAAGGTTACAAAATAAAGACACACCTGTTTTTAATGATGGAATTGTAGTACTCTAAGTCTTTGTAGAGATGTAGTTAAAATGAACTATCAGTGATAAAAGGAAGGTATTAATACCAAATAATTTGTATACTTATTATACATTAAGAATATCATGAAATAATGGGATAAAAGGATTTAGAGAAAGCTCAGAAATGGAAAGAGTCAGGATGTATCTATGCTGTAAACAGCGGGAGCTCCTGGATCTTCACTGTAGTTTTCACTCTAACATTAATGTAGTTTATCCTTAACTTTCTAAGAGTCTCAAATTCATAATTCAGATTTTTGAGTTGAGAAAAATATTTCTATTCACTTGAGTCAATCAGTGGATTAGCTTATTCTAGATCAATTGCCCATTTCAGGTCCAATCAGCTGAGGCCTGAGGATTGATATCCTTGTATATGAAACAATCCTTTTCTGAGTAGTAGACAGAACAAATTCTTTCTAAAGGGTTAGGAGAGGGAAGGAAATTTTGAAAAATTTTTTTTTCCCATTAGTATTGCACTTGCTTGCTATGTGGCTTCAGTCATGTTCGACTCTGTGTGACACCATGGACTGTAGCCACTGCCAGGCTTCTCTGTCTCTGGGGGTTCGCGAGGAAAGAATTCTAAAGTGGCTTGCCATTCCTACTCCAGGGGACCTTTCCAACCCAGGGATTGAACCTGAGTCTCTTATGTCTTCTGCATTGGCAGGCGGGTTCTGTACCACTAGCGCCACCTGGGAAGCCCCAGTATTGCACTGTCCCCCATGTTCCTGCTGGTCTCAATGTGCCAGCTCTTCCACCAGAAGTTATATGCATTCCAAAGTTTTCGAGAAGGTCAGCCCATTGTGGTTTGGTTCTTATTCTTGATTAGAGCCTGCATTTTATTAGCATACATGTCATATTCGTTTTATTTCAGTATTGTGCCAACATGTTGTAGTCTGGGTTTCTCCAGGTCACGCTGACTTGGGAATGATGAAAGGGTCAAAAAATTCTGTAACAAAGTGGTATTTCAGTTGCCTCAGATATGGACTGGCACAGTTTCAGAGTAGAGAATAATATGGGGCTATATCTATGGTTTTTTCTGGACTCTCTTTGAGTATTCTCAAGATAGCTAGTATTATTCCAATCCTCAACCACACATGATTGAGTTCAAAGATAGGAAACAGGCAGCAGCTTTCCAACAAATGTACTGATAAATATCTCACTGGTCAGATCTAGGTCACAATCCTCTGCCTGAGAGCAAGGGATCTCTGCTTGCTCTCCGTTCAACACTGAAGTTTGATTAGAAAGTAAGGAGAAAGTACATAGCTTTGTTGTAGGCGTGAAATAGTGTCTGTCCTTACACACCTTCACTGTAGTGCAGACACTAAAATTTGGATGGAATTGACTTTATTCCAGTGGTCTTTGATTAGTGAAAGCCAATGCCTCACTCATTTCTTTCCATGGAGATTAGTTCAGTTATCCAGGCTTTAGCCAATTGGCACATGGCATTTCTCTGGCCACAGGAATGCTTTCAGGCCTGGTGTGATCAAAACTAAACTGACAGGTTTTGCTGGATCATCTAGAGTGCAACAACTCTTTCTTTTCCTGGAAAATTCCTTAATGCAGAGGACTCCTTTGACCATTTTGACTCAGTAAGAAAAACCAAATTTAGGATGAATTTGGCTCTAATAAAGCCAAGCAGAAAGAAAAAAATAAATTAGTTTTCACACTGACATTGTTGAGCTGCCAAATCAAACCATGAATTCTACCAGTTAAGAGAGCCAGTCAATCCCCTTGTGTATTAGTTTTTAAGAATAAGAACTTATAAAAAATGTGTATTTATGTAAGAAACATGCTTTGGCAAATCTGTTGTAAGGATTTTTTAAAACCAAACTTTTACTAAGAAGGGTAAAAGTTTTTAAATTATTGCAATTAATTATTAGATCTTTTTCACTGCAAGTTAGCCAGTCCATGCCAAAGAAAAACCTTTACCTTGAAGTTTTTCAAAGAGATGTTAGATACTTTAATTTTGTGTCAGTATATCTAAAAGATTTCCTTTTTACTGTATATACAGTATGTTTGTGTTGGTTTTATAAACAATCAAAACTTTGATTTTTTTCTTTAAAATGTATAAATATGGTTTATGTGGTTTAAGCGTAGAAATGCTGAATATTTAACTTAAATTCACTTCATCTGTATATAAATACAATAAAATTGGAATTTAGTCTGTATGTTGCAAGATTCCTAGTACTCCATTCCCAGAAATTTTGAGGGAGATAAAGGAATTCCTTTCACACCCTGAGTTATCATCAGAGGCCTGTAGTTTGGTCTTTCTTTACACCTTTGCTGCCAATGCTGCAGGTACCCCTTTTGCCCTCCACTTGCTTAGAGTTACCAACCTTGTTCTGCTTGGTTAGGCCTAGTGGCCCAAGACCACTTGGTTCCCATGCAGGGATTTCTTAATTTGGATTATGCAACACTTATCTAAAGGAGTTATGGAATGATTATTCATTAATAAGTATACTTGCTGCTGTGTTAGCTGCTCAGTTGTGTCCAACTCTTTGTGACTCCATGGACAGTAACCCACCAGGCTCCTCTATCCATGGAATTCTCCAGGCAAGAATACTGGAGTGGGTTGCCGTGCCCTCCTCGAGTGGATATTCCCAACCCAGAGGTTGAACTCGGATCTCCCACATTGCAGGCAGATTCTTTACCATCTGAGCCACCGGGAAAGCCCATAAAATATACTTGACTGTTCCCAGATACTTGTCCCCTTGTGAGGTTAACCTGTGAATCCTTATTCCTTGTGCCACAGACACACAGCAGAAACTCACTTTTGAGGTTAGTTTATTTGAGCTTAAAATACAACTTATAAAATTTATGCATGGGTACATTTATCTCCCAGATGGAACAATATAAGAAAATTCTAGTTGGCTTGCTTTCCTAAGGTTTTCAGAATTCAAAGTAGATGGTACCTAGGTTAGCAATGATATAACCTCTGACCTTCTAGCTCTGGCCTTTCAGTGACTGATGATGCATTTAAGATGCCACTGGGAGTCTGAGCAGTCTTATGGATCGTTTCTCAACACTTTAAGAAACCAAAGCATAAGACTTAGACATTTTTGTAATATGGACTTTTTGTTAATTATTTTTGTATTAATTCAGATACTATCATTAGGAATGTTTATTTCTCCTGTATGTAATTTTTGTCTCTAAGTAACTATGAGAAAAGTAAACTAGCTTTCACCTTTTTTATCTATCTCATTGTTTTTAAATGTGTTTACCTACATAAGAGAAATTGCATTCAAGTATTTACATATGAATGTATTTGAGTTAGTATCCTTTAAATATTTTCTTAAAATGTGATGGGCAGATGTATGTGAAGATTACTTTAATGAATTGATACCACCCTGCTGAGTCTTAAGCATCGGTGCATGCCTGTGCTAGGCCAGGTTTCATTTCCAGTTTATTTCAATTAAGTATCTGTAATGTAATTACATGGCACAGGAAGGATCTGTTGATGTTGTGAATTTGATTTTTAATAAGATTACTCTAAACTATCATGAGCCTTTATAACTTTGAAAATTCCTGTTAGATAATTATCTTTCTATCAACTGTTAGGAAAAGTCTCATTTACACAATTATTGGTAAGATTTCCTTTAAGGTGGGTTACAATGGGGAAGGTACCTAGACTCACTTCTTGGCTTATTCATTGCAGAATCCTTTTTAATATACCTGGCATTTCTTAGCTAGAGATAATTCGAAAATATCATACGTAGAGTTTTCATTTAGAGTAAAAATTCATTAATTACATTATAAAATTTGCCTTTTCTTAACTTTTTATCCTACTACTTCTCTATTCTTCACATACATTTCCTTCATCTTTTTCTCAAATTTCCAGAATTTTTATTGGGGAATGAAGCAGTTCTTAATATTCCTGTTACTAATGATTACTTGGGTTTTTGGTTTTTTTTTTGGGGTGGGGAGGGTTTTGGTTTTGAGACATCATTTCCCTGCAAATCTGTGTGTCCTGAGTTTACTGAGTTTCACTCTTCAATTGATACTTATTTGGTTAATATTCTTACTAACAGTGAGCAAGAAATTGTAAAAATTAGTGGCATGTGTTGTTGAAGATAAACATCCACAATAATAATTTTGTATGACTTACAATGTTAACTATCTTAAATATTGACAAGTACATATATACTTCCTTTATTTTATTCATTATTAATGATTCATATGTCTTTCCCCAGATTTCAAAATTAGAAGCATGTTTGCAAAAATTGCTAATTAAGGTCAAGCTTAATAAACACTGAATTGAACCTGTTCATATAACCTAAATATGATAAGTTGATAAGCATGAGTTTGATTTTATTTTACTATAAACTTATACTGAAACACAAATGGAGTTATTTTTAACGTAGGAATTTCCATTTTTTTTTTAGCTGTGTCATCAGGCTGGAAAGAATTGATTTTATTTTTATATATTTTTGGTAGAAAAATTACCAGTTTAAAATTTTTCCAGGTTTTCTAATTTTAAAATCTAATCCTCTAAATATAAACAGTGTTCAGAGGCAAAAAGATGAGATCTAGATAGCTGTATATGTTAATAACAAATACAGTATTAATGATAAACCAAATTATGATGAAGACTGTATATATTTATTCAGTAATTAAGTTATTCTCGTGTACTTAAAATAATTTAAAGATATAATGAAATCTTATTAAATATAGAATTTCTATGACTACTGATAGCATATTCAAAGTAGAAATTTTTTCCCTCTGTATTAAAATGTTAGGAACTTAAAATAGGAAATATAATTGTAACACTTTTTAATTTATTCATTGTTTTTACAACACTGATGTGTAGATAATAGACTTAAATCTTCTCTGTTAAATAAGAATACTTGATGCATATTTGTCACTGTGATGTCCTTCATCCTGAAAATTGAAGTTGACCTGACAGCACTGTCCCCCAAGAAAACCCTTGACTACAATCTCTGACATTAAACCTCTCTGCAGTCTTTATCTTGGACATTTGAGACTCAAGCTGCCACATTATGTGAACTATGGTCAGTAACATACCAAATAGTTTTACTCACCAGGTAACAGGCTGAGATTGAGTAAGTAGCATGCTATAGTTCTGAAATTAACAGTTATCTTGACAAGAGTTGTTTGTCTTTTTGTCTTTTAATTGATGAACACTTATTGGATCTCTAGAGAACTGTAAGTGACTTAGGCTAGTTGGTTCAAAATAGTAGATTGAGCCACTGAATTTTAACCCTTTAGTTTTTTTCTCTCCCTGACTCCTAAAAATTGAACAGAGTGTCTAGTTATTTTTTTCTTTTATTATATAGTGTTTCATGTGTAACACCATATTGATTTTGTTCTTATGTGAACCAATGACCTAACGTTTACTTAAATGTATTTGTTAAATACACATAAAAGAATGATTTAATATCTTAATTCACAACAGGCTGGGATAGGTAGGAAGAGTTTCTCCTGGTATATTGATTTGCATTTGTAAATCTCAACCCTGTAACTACGTTTTGAAATGACATTTACCAGTTCTGGCACTTTTGTAACAGCAATGACAAATATTTTATTTGGAAGAGAAAATGCCATTTTTGAAATGTTATTTTTATTAGTACTTTTACATGTGTCAAGATGTGCTAGTTATTTGTTGACCTGGTGGCTGTGAACTCATAATTTCATCTTCTTTTCTAGAAGAAAGAAGACCCCCGCCAGCCAAGGGTAACTCTCTGGTGAAGGGGTCAGCAGTGAGCTGTTAGCAGCCAACACTTACAGTGGCTGATGGATGGACGCACCCGCCTGGTGAAGGGAGTCTTTGTGGAGCATCAGAGTCTGCTGCAGTTGGAAAGGGATACAATAAATATTTCTAAAGTGATGAAATGTTATATAAGGTAGGCCTCAAAAATATTCTAAATGAAAAGCATAAGGAGCCATTCCTCAAAATTTGAGTAGTTTTAAGATAAATTAAAAAGTGCTATTCCATACAAAGAATAATTTTTATAAATCATTAATTAAGCATTCAGTATATCACAGTCAATTAATATGAGTGAAATGTAGACAAGTATTTGAATGAAAAAAATATAAACATTTCTATGGGAGAGCATAATAATACTACCTTTTACGATTTTCTTTTGTAAGGATGACTTTCACTTGAAGTGTTTGTTGGCAATAAGATTAACTATGACATACTATATGTATTATATTGATACATTCATTTATATATTCAATGCATATTTATTGAAAACAAACTATGGATACAATGCAAAGAAAGTTTTGCAGAAGAGAGCATTTGTGATCATGTAGTCTTACAACAGTATAAACTTATAAACTATGGGTTGAATGCTACAAAGAAAAATTTACTGGTGTACAAGAGTATATTTCAGGTATGAGAGAGTGAGTCTTGGACTGTAGGGAAGGTTTCCCTGAGGAAATGATGTTTGAGTTGAGGTCTGAACGGTGGAAAGTGTCAAAGAAGATAGTGGAGACTATTTGAAGCCAAGTGGACACAATATTACGATGGAAGGGAGAATGGTGCTTTCAAGGAACTGAACAAAGTCCAAAGTAGTAAAAGATTTGTGAATATAGAGAAAAGGGTTTGAAATGATCATTTAGAAATAAGCATAAAACTTAATTCGAAACTCTGAAAAAGAAAAAGAAATATGCATACGCTAGTTTATAATGAATCTTTTAGAGCATAGTAAAATTTGGATTTGGATCTTTATTCTAAAAGCAATGAGACATCATTGATGAGCTTTAAACAGAAAAATAACATTACCACAATGAATTTTTATTTTTAAATATCTCTCTGGTCTATAAAGTGGGACAGGAGTGGATAGTTGCAGGGCAGTGAGTTGTCTGGGGAGAGATTGTGAATTTAGACAAATGAGTAAATGGTTGGGATAAGGTGGTGGCTTGCCTGTGGGGTATTAGGTAAGAACAAAGAAGAATCTTCCATTTCTGCTTTTCCTGCTGGACAGATGCTCTTGGATAGGAGAGTTCCTCTTCTCAGTGGGCTGATTTTACTCTCATTCTGCTCTCTTGACAGCAGTCGTGGTTGAGAGTCAGCGGAGGGGCCACAAAAGTGCAGGGCTACTTTCAGCATTCTAGAAAAGAGGTGCATGAAAGTTCTAACTTTTTGTAACTCTTGTGCTTGTTGTATTTCTACTTCTAATTCTGAATCTGTGATTCTCATAGATATACTTCTGAAACTTATGTTGAATTGACTTTTCAAATTACCTGAGTGATTCTGGTTGGAGCATCAATATGTTCTCAAAATATTTTGTTTAATTCTCCCTTTTTTTTGATATCAGGCAATCCCAATTTGAAATGCCTAGCATGAAGCTGGGCTTCCCTAGTGGCTCAGAGTTACTAAAGTGTCCTCCTACAATGTAGGAGACCCGGGTTTGATCCCTGGGTCAGGAAGATCCACTGGAGAAGGAAATGGCACTCCATTACTCTTGCCTGGAAAATTCCATGGATGGAGGAGCCTGGTAAGCTACAGTCCTCAATTATCCATGGTTTACCCTGATTACCCATTCTTCACTATCTTATTGGTAGGGACAATCTGGAGCTAAGTCAGCAGTTCAAGCATGTACTTAAAGGAAGGTGCTGTGTCATTCAGCTTCCTCCCTGAGAGTCATTAAGGGAAAGAAGATTTAGTGAGAACCTGGGCTCCAAAATCACTACAGATGGTGACTGCAGCCAGGAAATTAAAAGACGCTTACTCCTTGGAAGGAAAGTTATGACCAACCTAGATAGCATATTCAAAAGCAGAGACATTACTTTGCCAACAAAGGTCCATCTAGTCAAGGCTATGGTTTTTCCTGTGGTGATGTATGGATGTGAGAGTTGGACTGTGAAGAAGGCTGAGCACCGAAGATTTGATGCTTTTGAAGTGTGGTGTTGGAGAAGACTCTTGAGAGTCCCTTGGACTGCAAGGAGATCCAACCAGTCCATTCTGAAGGAGATCAGCCCTGGGATTTCTTTGGAAGGACTGATGCTGAAGCTGAAACTCCAGTACTTTGGCCACCTCATGTGAAGAAATGACTCATTGGAAAAGACCCTGATGCTGGGAGGGATTGGGGGCAGGAGGAGAAGGGGACGACAGAGGATGAGATGGCTGGATGGCATCACTGACTCGATGGATGTGAGTCTGAGTGAACTCTGGGAATTGGTGATGGACAGGGAGGCCTGGCGTGCTGCAGTTCATGGGGTCGCAAAGAGTCGGACACGACTGAGCAACTGATCTGATCTGATTGAATGCATGGCATAGTTCCTTTTGGCATAGTTGAATTTTTGGTGGAGATTTTCAGTGGAGACCTCAACTAGACTTCTCCCAGTGGAGCTCTTTGGTTCAGGGTCATGATGTTCTAATAATGTAAACTTGAAAATTACTAACATGGAGTGGCACATTGTGTGGTTTCCCACTTGGTGCTAGTGGTGAAGAACCCACCTGCCATTGCGGGAGGTGTAAGAGACACCGGCTCATTCCCTGTGTTGGAAAGATCCCTGGGAGAAAGGAATGGCAATCCACTCTAGTATTCTTGCCTGGAGAATCCCATGGACAAAGGAGCCTGGAGGGCTACAGTCCATAGAGTTACAGAGTTGGACATTATTGAAGCTACTTAGCACTCACCCACACATACAGCACATTGGGTGACCATATAGTTTATTGTCTAAGCCAGAACAACTTTGAAAGTAAAAGAGGTGTTATGGACCATCATATGGAAACTATAAGTGATTGAGAATGCCCTAGAAACATCACAAAATGCAGTCATGAGCAAAGAAAGAAACCTTGAATTTGCTTTAAATTATCAGCAATTCCTCATGTAGATTTCATCAATGGAGACTGGCACTGTTTATAATTTACATTGCTCTATATAAGTCACTGTCATTCACAACTCATTTAATAGGAAAAAGCAATAACATTAACTTGAAATTTAAAAGCCCACCTTTTTTTGGTCAGGGAAAAAGAAATGTCATAGGATTATTGTTTAGACAGTTATCTTTAGCGTTTATAATTTTGGAAGGTTCTGTTTAATTAGAACCATAGAATGTGAAATTATGTTCATAGGGGATATGTCATTCTTTGTGGCTGCTCTGAACCCTTTGACCATCCTTGTTCTCCTGGTTTTTGACATATGCATTCCTAGACTCCTTCTCTACTAAATGACAGTTTAGGCTGAAGTAGAAATCTGATGGAATCTTCTTGGAAGCCTATTGTTTTCATTGGTAAAAATTACCCTTAAGTGAAAGTGAAAGTGAAGTCGTGTCCAACCCTCAGCAACCCCATGGACTGCAGCCTACCAGGCTCCTCCATCCATGGGATTTTCCAGGCAAGAGTACTGGAGTGGGGTGCCATTGCCTTCTCCAAAAAATTACCCTTATCCAGCTTTAAATATAGAAATGATGCCCAAGCTGTAGTGTCAGCCTTGTGTTCATGAAGAAAAGCCAAAAAATAGATATCCTGGACTTGAATTATTGAGCTAGTTAAACAGTATTCAGTGTTAGCAGCAGCAGCTGTGTTTTTTTTTTTTTTTTTCCTTTTCTTTTCTTTTTGAGAAAAATTAGCTCCTCTTATGTAACACCCTGTTCATCAGTTTTGCTTCCCTGGTGGCTCAGATGGTAAAGAATCTGCTCACCATGCAGGAATCCCAGGTTTGACCCCTGGGTCAGGAAGATCCCTTGGAGAAGGGAATGACTACCCATTCCAGTATTCTTGCCTAGAAAATCCCATGGGCAGAGGAGCCTGGATGGTTATAGTCCATGGGGTTGCAAAGAGTTGGCCATGACTGAGCTTCACACTTTCACTCCATCTTTGCATGAGAAGCACTCCAAAATAGCCAGAAGGTGATTATTAAGCAATTATCCAACAACTTCCTTCCAGAAAAGTTGTTCAGTGTGATCATTATCATGAATTTTATGTTTGTATCCTAACTTGCTTCAGTCGTGTCTGACTCTTTGCGACCCTATGGACTACAGCCCACCAGGCTTCCCTGTCCATGAGATTCTCCAGGCAAGAATACTGGAGTGGGTTGCCAAGCCTTCCTCCAGGGGCTCTTTCTGATCCAGAGATCAAGCCTGAATCTCTTATGTCTCCTGGATTGGCAAGTGGGTTCTTTACTGCTACAGTCACTTGGGATACCCACTTTTATGTTTATATCTAGTAAAACTTTACCAGTAAGTGATAACATGGGTCTAAAACATTCAGTTAGGTAACATGGATGAGAGATCGCATTTATGTAAGAGTAGTGACATGACTGGAGCACATTTGTCAGGGTTCCCTGGGTGCTTCTGAATGGCTCAGCACTGCCCTGGCCATGCTTTGGCCTTACCTGGTGGTATTTTTCTGCTCTGGGTTAAATATTAGTGAAGGCTGTTAAGAGTTCTGCCAGAGTGATTCACAAAATGAGACATGATGTGTGTTTTGCTCTCCCAGTCCAGCTTGGGTAGAGAGGATATTGCAGATGCTGGAATCTGCTTTCTACCTGCTCACTTCCTAGGAACGGGCTGCCAGCTCTTCTTGCCAGGCCTGAGCCTCACTTTGTCCTATACAGATCCCTCCCCTTTCTTTGAAAATTTACCCTTCAACTCTTTGAGAACTATGCTTGATGAAGGAGAAGAGCCAAGACCCAATTCAACTAGATCTAGACTCACTTTTCCATGGAATTTTCTTGGGGGCCTCATTGTACTGTGTAGCTGTACTTCAAAAACCTGTGTACTTTGCACAAATAGCTACTCATTAAAAGTCTATTCTTATCTGAAAGACAAAGGTTGAAAGATAAAAGGTGTGGCACTCACCTGACTTCTCTTTGACTCATATTAGAAATACTGAAGTTTCTAGGAGGCTGGTAGTTTAACAGTAAAGAACACTCCTGGCTCTGTGTCTTTCAGTGCAGTGTCTTAGCCCTAACTGCTTTAGGTTTTTCCTTAACAAAAATTCAGCAAAATTTTTGTTTAATGTCCTGCTACCATATTTTCTAATTGGATTCTATAATCATTGTGAAGTCACTCAGTCGTGTCCTACTCTTCATGACCCCATGGACTGTAGCCCACCAGGCTCCTCCATCCATGGAATTTTCTAGGCAAGAGTACTGGAGTAGGTTGCCATTTCCTTTTCCAGGGGATCTTCCCAACCCAGGGAATGAACCTGGGTCTCCCGCATTATGGGCAGATGCTTTACTGTCTGAGCCACCAGGGAATCGCTCTATAATCATATGCTTATATAAATTTGAAAAAGATAAATATTATTCTTAAAAAACATATATATATATATGACTTTTTACAACTAACATTCCTGAATCTTTATGGTTAGTAGCATAGCGAATGTCTTAGATTCATTTGATCCAGACTTTTTTGCTGTAGGTGACTGGGGGACTGATGTCGCATAAAACAGATGGGGTTTTGTCAAATTCACCTGCTAAATTTGAAGGTGTACTTTTTTCTGGATGTGGGGTTCTACTATTTGCATAGTGAGATATCTCCTTTTTTGTGCCCCCTTTCTAAGTATTAGGTGTTTAATTTTCCAGCATATTTGTATCTGAGGCCTAACATCAGAGTAGTTTCATGATATAAGCTGAATTTGGAGAGTGGGAAAACTTTGCAAGTGGGAAAACTTTGCAAGTGGGAAACTTCAGTTTGAGGTATCTGGAGCAGCAATCTGCAGACCCATGGGCTCCATGTACAATATGACATGCTATCTGACCAAAAAATTAAAAAATTCAGTAATGAGATTTAGAGCTGGAAGATTCTTAGATATCTACTTCACACTTGTTTTACATAAGAGAAAATTAGTGATCATAAAAGTAGACTGGCCTACTCTTGGTTAGCAGCCAGTTAGTGGAAGAACAAGAATTAAAATCTTAAATTATTATTTTTCGCAATACACTACACTGTCCCACAAGCCTCAGAATACAGTATTGACTTAATACATGTTCCTTTAATACATACATATTTAAATTAATACAAATAACTGTATGTTTTCTTTGAATCATCCTCTCTGTATCTCCCTTTAGTCAGTTCAGTTGCTCAGTCGTGTCCGACTCTCTGTGACCCCTTGAACTGAGACATGCCAGGCCTCCCTGTCCATCACCAACTCCCAGAGTCTACCCAAACCCACGTCAAAAGAGTCGGTGATGCCATCCAACCATCTCATCCTCTGTCATCTCCTTCTCCTCCTGCCGTCAATCTTTCCCAATATCAAGGTCTTTTCAAATGAGTCAGCTCTTTGCATCAGGTGGCCAAAGTATTGGAGTTTCAGCTTCAACATCAGTCCTTCCAATGAACACTCAAGACTGGTTGGATCTCCTTGCAGTCCAAGGGACTCTCAAGAGTCTCCTCCAACACCACAGTTCAAAAGCATCAATTCTTCAGTGCTGAGCTTTTTTTATAGTCCAACTCTCACGTTTATACATGACCACGGGAAAAACCATAGCCTTGACTAGCTGGCAAAGTAATGTCTCTGCTTTTGAATATACTGTCTAGGTTGGTCATAACTTTCCTTCCAAGGAGTAAGCGTCTTTTAATTTCATGGCTGCAATCACCATCTGCAGTGATTTGGGAGCCCAGAAAAATAAAGTCTGACACTGTTTCCACTGTTTCCCCATCTATTTGCCATGAAGTGATGGGACCAGATGCCATGATCTTAGTTTTGAGAATGTTGAGCTTTAAGCCAACTTTTTCATTCTCCTCTTTCACTTTCATCAAGAGGCTCTTTAGTTCTTCTTCACTTTCTGCCATAAAGATGGTGTCATCTGCATTTGTGAGGTTATTGATATTTCTCCCAGCAATCTTGATTCCAGCTTGTGCTTCCTCCAGCTCAGCGTTTCTCATGATGTACTCTGCATATAAGTTAAATAAGCAGGGTGACAATATACAGCCTTGACGTACTCCTTTTCCTCTTTGGACCAGTCTGTTGTTCCATGTCCAGTTCTAACAGGTTGCTTCCTGACCTGCATACAGGTCTCTCAAGAGGCATATCAGGTGGTCTGCTATTCCCATCTCTTTCAGAATTTTCCACAGTTTATTGTGATCCACACAGTCAAAGGCTTTGGCATAGTCAATAAAGCAGAAATAGATGTTTTTCTGGAACTCTCTTGCTTTTTCCATGATCCAGCGGATGTTGGCAATTTGATCTCTGGTTCCTCTGCCTTTTCTAAAACCAGCTTGAACATCTGGAAGGTCATGGTTCATGTTTAGATGAAGCCTGGCTTGGAGAATTTTGAGCATTAGTTTACTAGCATGTGAGATGAGTGCAATTGTGCGGTAGTTTGAGCATTCTTTGGCATTGCCTTTCTTTGGGATTGGAATGAAAATTGACCTTTTCCAGTGCTGTGGCCACTGCTGAGTTTTCCAAATTTGCTGGCATACTGAGTGCAACACTTCACAGCATCATCTTTCAGGATTTGAAATAGCTCAACTGGAATTCCATCACCTCCACTAGCTTTGTTTGTAGTGGTGCTTCCTAAGGCCCACTTGACTTCACTTTTCAGGATGTATGGCTCTAGGTGAGTGATCACACCATCATGATTATCTGGGTCATGAAGATCTTTTTTGTACGGTTCTTCTGTGTATTCTTGCCACCTCTTCTTAATATCTTCTGCTTCTCTCAGGTCCATACCATTTCTGTCCTTAATTGAGCCCATCTTTGCATGAAATGTTCCCTTGGTATCTCTAATTTTCTTGAAGAGATCTGTAGTCTTTCCCATTCTGTTTTTTTCCTCTATTTCTTTGCATTGATCACTGAGGAAGGCTTTCTTATCTCTCCTTGCTATTCTTTGGAACTCTGCATTCAAATGGGTATATCTTTCCTTTTCTCCTTTTCTTTTCACTTCCCTTCTTTTCACAGCTATTTGTAAGGCTGCCTTAGACAGCCATTTTGCTTTTTTGCATTTCTTTTTCTTGGGGATGGTCTTGATTCCTGTTTCCTATACAATGTCATGTACCTCCATCCATAGTTCATCAGGCACTCTCTCTATCAGACCTAGTCCCCTAAATCTATTTTTCATTTCCTCTGTATAGTCATAAGGGGTTTGATTTAGGTCATACTTGAATGGTCTAGTGGTTTTCTCCACCTTCTTCAGTTTCAGTCTGAATTTGGCAATAAGGAGTTCATGAGCTGAGCTATAGTCAGCTCCCAGTCTTGTTTTTCTGACTGTATAGAGCTTCTCCATCTTTGGCTGCAAAGAATATAATCAATCTGATTTTGGTGTCTACTGTCTCGTGATGTCCATATGTAGAGTCTTTTCTTGTGTTGTTGGAAGAGGCTGTTTGCTATGACCAGTGCATTCTCTTGGCAGAAGTCTATTAGCCTTTGACCTGCTTCATTCTGTACTCCAAGGCCAAAGTTGCCTGTTACTCCGGTGTTTCTTGACTTCCTACTTTTGCATTCCAGTCCCCTATAATGAAAAGGACGTCTTTTTTGGTTGTTAGTTCTAGAAGAAGGTCTTCATAGAACTCTTCAGCTTCTTCAGCATTACTGGTCGGGGCATAGACTTGGATTACCATGATATTGAATGGTTTGCCTTGGAAACAAACAGAGATCATTCTGTTGTTTTTTGATATTGTATCCAAGTACTGCATTTCAGACTCTTTTGTTGACTATGATGGCTACTCCATTTCCTCTAAGGGATTCTTGCCCACAGTAATAGATATAATAGGTATCTCCCTTAGGAATCTATAAAATGTTTCTTCTAGAGTCTTTGTTAACTTCATTGTTTAAATCTTAATTCTAAATTAAATTAGAATGAAGAATTAATTCTTAATTAAACTTAGAATTAATTCTTAATTAAATTAATAATTAAAATCTTAATCTAAATTAGTTTTCTGAGTTTCTTTTTACCAATCATAAAGATCAATACTTCATTCTAGAACTCTTCCCTGGTTATCCATAAAAGAAATGAGGGGAAAAACTGAGTGGCATGATGCTTAGAAACAAAAAAAAAGTAAGAATTATAAGTGAAAGTGAAAGTTGCTCAGTCATGTCCGACTCTGCAACACCATGGACTGACTATACAGTCCATGGAATTCTCCAGGCCAGAATACTGGAGTGGGTAGCCTTTCCCTTCTCCAGAGGATCTTCCCAACCCAGGGATCAAACCCAGATCTCCCACATTGCAGGCATATTCTTTACTGGCTGAGCCACAGGAGAAGTTATTACTTAAAAAAAAAGAGTTCGTTTTCATGCTTCATGCCATTTCCTGCCAATCATCATGATTGCCAAATATGTCCCTGGTAGATGTTTTTCCGTGTGTTTAATTTGTGAAGAACAGTGGCCTCTGAACCAGTGAATCCACACTTCCTCACTTTGATCTTGTATTAATTTATTTTCTGAAGAGATATAACATACTCTTGATATTTTTGTATTTTTTATTATATTTGAGTCCACGACATATAATTAATCCAGAATCCCCAACCGCCATATTTTACACCAACCATTCCCCCAAATCTGAATTGAGAGACACAGTTGTGTAAATATGAAGACAGATGCAAAAAAAATTTATATTTGTGTACTGAAAGGATATATAATGAAGATCACAAATATGAGCAAACAAATTCATATCATGATACCCAACTTTGAGGCACATATAATTCCCTTAGTAATCTAAGATTTTAGGGAGAATTACCCTCAAGTTGGCAGAATAGGCAAGAAGCTGCTACACACTCTAGTGATCTGTTTCTGAAGGAAGTAGGGAAACATTCCAGAAGGACATATTGAAGACAATTAATTCTCCAGATTAATTGACACTATTAATTGAACTAGATTTCTTCTTTGCAAATAGTTCCCATTTCTCCCAGCTGTTTCATATTCATTTGTATCACATACTATGCCTCACCCCAGGGTTCTGGATATTGAAATCCATAGATCAACTCATTTGTGTAAGTAGTCTAATTTCTCTTGATAACCTACCAGGAGCAAGGTAGGAGTACACTTTGTCAGCTTCTTCCTGGTGCTGGCTTTTGTTTGCATTTTTAAATTTAAATGTGATAGTCTTTATGATACATAAGGAAAAAGAGAAACTTCATGAATTATATGAAATAATTTATACCATCAGGGCAATCCCATAAAAAGAGAAAATGAAAGCCAAAATGATATAATTTAATATGGCTTGAAAAATTTTCTGTCTTAAGACAGCTATTGTTTTCTGCTTGTTTCCATGCTTGTGTGTACATATGCATGCTCAAACTAAGAGTTTTTAGAAGCATTTTCCTTCATGGTCTTCTGTTAAAACAGAAAACATTAAGTGAGAGTAAAATGTTAAAGCTTTGCTACCTTACTGTCAGTGAGTTTATTAGATACTTTGCTCAACTGATGAAAGTAGAAATACTGAGTTTTGAGACACTGAGAAGATTTTGTCCACTTCAAAATTTAAAATATGGCAAGTACGAAATTGGAGGGACTGAAGCTATACTTAATAGTCCCAATTGTATTTATAGGGATGTTTGATATATTTTGAGCACATACTAATAGTAGGAAATAGTCTGTACACATATGGAGGTAGATTAAAAAGAGCCATCATGACTTAATTGTTAGAAGTGTATTAATTTAGTAGAGACAAAGTCAATAGGACTCATACCATCGTTGAAGTCAAATCACTCTTTATTCTTATGTTCTGCACTTGATGTACTTGGTGCTCAATAGGTTGAATCAAAAATGATTTTCAAAGTGAGTTGGCAGTGGTCAGATTTCCTTTATAATTGGGTGCCAAGATGATTATGCACACATCACGTTTACGGAGGCCGTCTCCTCAAGTAGTAATTTCTATAATACTGGTTAAAAAAAAAAAAAAAAAAAAGCTAGACAAGATGTGGTTTTTGAGTACAGGTTCTCAAAAAATGTGCAAAGCTGGAATGTAATTGTAGGCTGTGTTATTAACTCAAAGGCTGGCATCATTTCAGCATAAAAAATAACAGTTATGGGAATGAGGACCCCCTTTTTGAATCATGAAAGTGCTTGTGTATGGATATTATAAGGGATTTTCCTGAGCCTTATTCTTAAACAGATTACACTATTCAAAGTCTCAAAGAATCAAAATCGTGCTCAGCTGGGGCAGTCAATGTGCAGTCTAAACATGTGACAGATGCAGAGAAAACTTCAAAGATGCCATTACAAATGCCTGTGGAGATATTTAAGGAGCCAGATGCTACTGTTTCATGTCTTCCGCAGCTCTGAATGTGTCCTGTGATCACCTTCCAAAGAGGAGGTGTGGTTCAATCTGGTGAGGAACAGACCACCACCTAATCTTCCTGTTGTTGTTCACATACATTGCATGGCTGCAGTGCGAGGGTTTGGGATCAGGGTTTCTAACAGGGAGGACATGTATATGAATTTGCTATTCCTTATGAAAGCAGGAAGGTACAACGGCAAGGAAATATGTGTATGATGTATTCTCTGAAAGCTCTCCTCTCTAAAAAGTGTGATTTATAGGTGTGTATTGCCATGGAAACAATTTTTTTTCTTTAACTTTTGCCATGTATTTAGACTCTAAAAGAAGTAATAAACGTATTCATATGGTTCATGTTGATTTTCATTTTGTTTGGTGGTGAGAAATAAATTACTTGGGACAAAGTATTAAATGTTTGTTTCATTTTCATTACTAATGCCTTCTGGAGAAGAACTTAGTATTTTGAGCTGGCATGAAGCTCCAGGTAAATACAAAGACTATGAGATTTAACTAAAAATTTCAAAATGCCACCTGCTTTATTTCACAAGGATTCCTTAATTTTTAGTTTTCTTCTCCATTATAGTCTATGTAAGATAGTTTGTTTTACTACAGCTTTTAAGAACACACATTCATAGGCTTATTCAAAAGGAGCAAAGAGCCTCAAAGACAACTTCTAGGAAATATGTGATATAGTATTAAAACAATCTAGAAAATTTAAATCGCTATGTAATGTCTGAGCCTATGTTTTTTGCTTTGAAAAAGTGATTCTGCCCAACTTTGTTCCTTTTTTATTATATGAATGATGTGCCCTGGCTCATCCTTTATTGAATCCAATCTATGGAGAGATTATTTTATTAATTTTTAAATTGAAATTTGTGGCATATTATAAAAGACAAAAGGCATAATTGTTTCCATGAAAAGGGATGGCTATAAGTGGAAAATAAATAGCAAAGGATATTTTTCTTTCTAGTGTAAACATCTGGCAGTAATCCTTGCTTACACAATTAATGGGCATTTAATTGGCAATGATCAGTTTATTGCCGCAATATGAAGTGAATGTTTCCCCAGGAACAAACAGCTGTTGCAAGAATTTCACAGTGATTTAGCAAACACCAGGTGATAGCTGTATCTAGAATGAAGTGTTCTGTCTCTCAGCAAATCACAGTGCTTCGAAAAAACAATGAAAAGTAGCATAGCCAAAGAGATCCAATCGTCACTGATGTTAACATCTATCTAAAAAGCAAACTTCATGAAATAACACACTAATTTTGCTAGATGTTATCCATGTCTCAAATATAAAGAAAGAATACCTCCAAGAAGCAATAATAAATTGGCATGACATTCTTCTCTTTAAAAGTAGTATTTTATGTCTTGTTTTAAAGACATAACAGTTGACAAAACTTTTGTTGTATTCTAATACTTTATCCTTTTAAAAGTCTTAGAAATTTTGATAGTCATGATCTAAATTTTTGATTAAAAAGTTATTGAAGTCATTCAACGGTTACTGACAATTATATTCTTTCTTAATAGATTTTCTTCAACTGTCTAAAATTAAATGTACCGTTTTTTAATTTGCATTGCTTGTGAGCTGCTTTCCCATTAAGTTTTAAATAAAAAGTTTTTCATTTTTCATTATGCACTCTTATTACTAATTTAATAAAATGATAATAGCTATGCAAAGTTTCTGTTACTACTCAGCTTTTGGCGTATATTGAATTATACATTTTAAATGTAGCACACTGGCAGACACTGTTATTTCATAAAGCTGAGTTTCATTAGCAAAGAAATTTTGCTTCAGCAAAAAAGTGCTTTTATTTACTATAGTATTTAGTATTAGCTCATACTAGAGTCTCCGAACAATGAACTCAAATGAACAAAGCATCAAGGGCCAATTTAGAGAACAATGCTTTTATTTTTTTCACGTATGCCTTCTACAATAATTCATCTCCATGACAAAAGCAGACAATCAATCATCTTCTATTGTGCCTTTCTCAATAAAATTACCATCCTTGATGTAACAAAAAAAGCTGCTTAAGTAATAGGAACGGCTTTACACGCTCAAATCAATAAATTGACCATACTTCAAAAAAACTTTACCCATTAATATGACAATGCAGTTTTATGTTAACTTATCCACATTAATATAAATTATTAAGTAAATTGTTCTTTTTTAATTCAAGAAAGCGAAAAATAAGAAAGCGTGGTAAAAGGAATGCTTTCAAGGGTCTCTGTGACGAAACTTTGTAGTTTACATATGTGTTAATATGTTATAAATGTGTATAAACTGGAATACTGTATGTAAATTGTAACAAGAGCATAAAACAATCTTGTGATATATGATATTGTTCTAAATCGAGATATTTATATGGTAGTATATGTTAAACATACAAAGTTATGCACATATTTCAAAAAGTGAAATCTGAAAATGTCATGTGAATGTAAAGGAAACTTAAGTTCAAATGTTAAGTACAAATTTCCACACTGGGAAGATGAAGAAGGAATATTATAGATATAGGTATAGCTGCATACACATTCTAAATAACTTGGTCTTTATTTTCAACTAGAAGAATAGAAATTTAACATGGGAAATGAAAGTTTTTTGAAGTTTTTTAGCCAATATAGAGTGCAAACTGATATATGTATTTTATTTTCATATAGTTTGTATATATATAAAATACTATTTTGAGTCTTAAATTTCTCTCACAGAGATCAAAAGGAATTGCAGCAAAATTCTAGATTAAAATATAAATAATTTCTATATAACCTAACAGAGCAACAGGATTAATTTAAGCTAACACTCATGTCATTAACCACTCCAAAATTCAGATTACTTTAGAACCTCTGAAGACTCTCCTTAATTGTATTTTCTTTTTTCTGAATTAATGAGGCCAGGCCATAACATGTTTCAAGAAAATGAAATCCTTTATTATCGAAATGCAAATGCTGTGACTTAGCTTCTAAGATCCTATATGGTATAAATGACTATGTGAATAGTTTTATTGCAGTATACAGAGCATCATAATAATTCATAATTTTCAATAACTTATCCACCAGTTACATAATTAAATTCTTAATACTTTATGCTCATGCCGCCTGTAAGTTTACAGTATGTTCATGAGTTACACCATGTCACAAGAATGGCATTCTAAATTTGATATTAAATATTCTATTTGATTTTAACCTCATTGTAATTAATCTGAAAAATTGTAATCAAAACATATTACTATACCTGCAAGTTTAAAGTAAATATTAGTGAAAATTTTTTGCTGCATTTCATTCTAAAATAAATGTTTTAATTGAAATGTTTTTAGCTTGTAAGTGACTTGAAACAGTTGTTTATTTTATTGCCTTTTTCTTTCCTCATGAAGTGGTTAATTCACTTTGATTTAATTCCCACTCAATGTAATGTATAGTTATTTACTGAGAGAAATTTATTAGGAATCAGTTCTTACTATGGAATCTTGCTTGCTTATTCATTACTCTTAGTTCAAAGGAACAGATTTCAGGGAAGAGTAAAAGTAGAAAATTTTATGTTGGATGTTTCACTTTTGTCTTGCCATCTTTAGCTTTATTTGCTGAAAAAAGAAAAAGCAGAATGTATAACTTAATAAGAAATCAGAATGTTGTTGATCATGCCATCACAACAGTGTCACTCAATTTTTTTGAACTGTTAACTTATCTTTATAGGAAATCTAAGGCTTAGGAGTGCGGTCTTTCTCCCAGGTCTCAGCAAACAACTTTACAGTTCAGTTATTTTCTCTGGTAGTCACCACACCCATCCTCTCTTCTCTGTGTTCCTTTTCTCTTTTCCTCCCCTTGTCTCTTCCTCTCTTTTCCCCTTCTTGTTCCCTATGATCGCCAGAGCTCTTAGTGTCATGAATAACCTCCTGATGATTTCGTTGCAGACTTCACCTTGGAGTCAGGGTCCAGGAAATTTCCAGCAAGTGCATCTGTTTTATTAATCCTGGGACTTGTTACATGTGTGTGTGCTCAGTCATGTCTGATTCTTCACAACATCAAGGACTGTAGACTACCAGGCTCCTCTATCCATGGAATTTTCCAGGCAAGAATACTGGAGTGGGTTGCCATTTTCTACTCCAGGGTATCTTCCTGACTCTGAACTTGAATTTCTTCAGTCTCCTGAGTCTCCTGCATTGGAAGGCAGATTCTTTACTACTGTGCTACCTGGGAAGCCTCTGAGACTTATTGAATATAGTTTAAATTATATAACCAGTACCACAGTCTATGGAAGTCATTGATTTCTTTCTTTTATGGATGGCAATATTTCTAACAATAGTCCAAACTGAAGAAACTAGAGCCAGCTATGTTTGTAGGTGTGTAAACCCAGAGTATTCCATCAAAATTTGAAGATTTTTTTTTTCCCTAGTTTTTTATTCAGATTACTATGGTGCTTCTTTTTATTTTTGTCTTTAGCTGCATAGCTACTGAGTGTTTTTCTTGCATGGAGTACAAAAAATCTCTTTCCTTCCTTGGAGTAAGAAATTATTCTGAAATATTTTTTTTTTTTTTAATTGAAAGATTTAGTAGAGACTATGTGTTGAAATCATAATATTATTAGAGAGAAGTCAAGGCAGACCTATTGGACAAGTCAGTTTACACCAATTGAATGACTGTATTGCCTTTGTATGCATCACGATCATCTGGAGGGCTTGCTCAAAAACAACACACTGGACCCCACCTCCAGAGTGTCTGATTCAGTAGCATGGTGGGTGACAGAGATTTTGCATTTTCAACAAATTCCTAACGTTTCCTGATTTTGAGAACTACTATTAAGTTAAGCTAGAAAGATAAACCCATCTGAGTGCAGAGTTCCAAAGAACAACAAGGAGAGATAAGAAAGCCTTAAGGGAACAATGCAAAGAAACAGAGGAAAACAATACAATGGGAAAGATTAGAGATCTCTTCAAGACAATTAGAGATACTAAGGGAACATTTCTTGCAAAGATTGGGGAAAAAAAAAAAAAAAGGACAGAAACAGTATGGACTTAACAGAAGCAGATGACATTAAGAAAAAGTGGAAAAATATAAAAAGGGTCTTAATGACCCAGATAATAACAGTGGTGTCATCACTCACCGAGAGCCAGGCATCCTGGAGTGTGACGTCAAGTGGACCTTAGGAAGCATAGCTGTAAACAAAGCTAGTGGAGGTGATGAAATTCTGGTTGAGCTACTTCAAATCCTCAAAGATGATGCTGATATAGAGGGGCACTCAATATGCCAGCAAATTTGGAAAGCTCAGAAGTGGCCACAAGACTGGAAAAGGTCAGTTTTCATTCCAAAAAATGTTCAAACTGTTGCACAGTTGTGCTCATTTCACGTGCTAGCAAGGTAATGCTCAAAATCCTTCAAGCTAGGCTTCAGCAGTGCGTGAACAGAGAGCTTCCAGATGTACAAACTGGATTTAGAAAAAGCAGCAGAATCAGAGATCAAATTGCAAACATCCATTGAAGCACAGAAAAAGCAAGAGAATTCCAGAAAAACATCTACTTCTGCATCATTGACTATGCTAAAGCCTTTGTGTGGATCACAACAAATTGTGGAAAATTCTTTAAGGGATGGGAACACCAAATCACCTTATCTGCCTCCTGAGAAACCTATATGCAGGTCAAGAAGTTACAGTTAAAACCAGACATGAAACAATGGAGTGGTTCCAAATTGGGAATGGAATATGTCAAGGCTGTATGTTGTCACCTTGCTTATATAACTTTTACGTAGATGTGAAATGCTGAGCTGAATGAATCCACAGGCTAGAATCAAGATTGTTGAGAGAAATATCAATAAGTTCAGATCTGCTGATGATATCATCCTTATGGCAGAAAGCGAAGAGCAACTAAAGAGCCTCTTGATGACGGTGAAAGAGGACAGTGAAAAAACTGGCTTAAAATTCAACATTCAAAAAACTAAGATCATGGCATACAGTCCCATCACTTCATGGCAAATAGATGGGGAAACAATGGAAACAGCAACAGACTTTTCTTGGGCTCCAAAATCACTGTGGATGGTGATTGCAGCCATGAAATTAAAAGATGCTTGCTTCTTGGAAGAAAAGTCATGACAAGCCATATTAAAAAGCAGAAGCATCACTTGGCCAACAAAGGTCTGTATAGTCTAAGCTATGGTTTTTCCATTAGTCATGTACAGATGTGCGAATTGGACCATGAAGAAGGTTGAGCACTGAAGAATTGATCCTTTTCAACTGTAGTATTAGAGAAGATTCTTGAGAGTCCTTTGGACAGCAAGAAAATCAAACTAGTCAATCCTAAAGGAAATCAACCCTGAATATTGATTGGAAGGACTAATGCTGAAGCTGAAGCTCCAGTACGTTGGCTGCCTGATACGAAGAGGAAAAGACCCTGATGCTTTGAAATATTGAAGGCAGAAGGAGAAGGGGATGACAGAGGATGAGATGGTTGGATGGCATCATTGACTCAATGGACATGAATTTCAGCAAACTCAGGGAGATAGTGAAGGACAGGGAAGCCTGCCATGCTGCAGTCCATGAGGTCACAAAGAGTCAGACATGTCTGAGTGACTGAACAACAGCAGAAGATACTTTAAATCTTATAATTTTGAACCTTATAATATGATGGATATGTCATATCATTTGGGGCCCTTCTAAAAATTATGATTTAATAGTTTTCCAAAGACTGCCTTATTTCATATAATAGGGATGACACGCGTGTGTTTTGGTTTCTTTTGCATGACTTTATTTAGAGCAGTTTTTGGTTCATAGACATATTGAGAGGAAGGTATACAGATTTCCATATATTCTCTGCCCTCACATACATATAGCTTCCTCCATTATAAACATCCTCCACCAAGAGGCATAATTGTTACAATTGATGAACCTGTATTATGCATCAATATAATCACTCCAACTCCAGATTTTACATTTGGATTCACTGTTGCTGTTATAAATTCTATGAACTTGAACTGAAGTATAATTGTATGTATCTACCAATACAGTAGTGTCTATGTGTATCTGCCATTATGGTTTCTCTGGTGGCTCAGGGACAAAGAATCCTCCTGCTAATGCTTGATCCCTGGGTTGGGAAGATCCTCTGGAAAAGGAAATGGCAACACACTCTAGTATTCTTGCCTGGGAAATCCCATGGACAGAGGACCCTGGCAGGCTATGTGGGAGATGTGGGCTTGATCCCTGGGTTGGGAAGATCCCCTGGAAAAGGAAATGGCAACACACTCTAGCATTCTTGCCTGGGAAATCCCATGGACAGAGGACCCTGGCAGGCTATAGTCCGTGGGGCCACAAAGAATTTGGACATGACTTAGTACTTTGGCCACTTCATGTGAAGAGTTAACTCATTGGAAAAGACTCTGATGCTGGGAGGGATTGGGGGCAGGAGGAGAAGGGGACGACAGAGGATGAGATGGCTGGATGGCATCACTGACTCAATGGACGTGAGTCTGAGTGAACTCCGGGAGATGGTGATGGACAGGGAGGCCTGGCATGCTGCAATTCATGGGGTCGTAAAGAGTCGGACACGACTGAGCGACTGAACTGAACTGAACTGAACTAGCAACTAAATGAAGCAAACCATTACCGTATTGTACAGGAACGTTTCACTGCCCTAGAAATCCTCTGTGCTTTACCAATTCATCCTTCTCCACCACTGGCAACCAGTGATCTTTTTGCTATCTCCATAGTTTGTGATTTCCAGAGCATCATACAATTGGAATCTTATGGTGGGTAGCCTTTTCATATTGGTATGTTTTATTTAGTAGTATGCATTAAAATTCTTTCAAGACTTGATAGCTCTTTTTTTTTTTTTTTTTTTCTTAGTGCTGAATAATATTCCATTGTCTGGATATACCACAGTTTATCAATTTGACTACTAGAGGACATCTTAGTTGCTTACAAGATTTGGCAATTATGAATAAATCTGCAATAAGCATTCATTTGTAGGTTTTTGTATGGACATAAGTTTTTAACTCCTTTGAGTAAATACCAAGGAGAAAGACTGCTGAATCATTTGTTAAGAGTTTTAGTTTTCTAAGAAATCACCAAAATGTCTACCAAAGTGACTGCACCATTTTGCATTTCCATTACCAATGAATGAGATTTCCTCTTGTTCCACATCCTTGTCAGCATTTAGTGTTTTCAGTGTTCAGGATTTTCACTATTCTGATAGGTGTGTAGTTTTATCTTGGTTTTAATGTACTTTTACCTGATGGCTTATGATGTGAATCTGTTCATCTTCTTTGGTGAATTGTCTGTTAAGGTCTTTAGTCCATTTTTTAATTTGGTTGTGTGTTTGCTTATTGTTGAATTTTAAGCGTTCTTTGTATATTTTAGATAACAGTCCCTTATCAGATGTGTCTTTTACAAATGTTTTCCCCTCTTCTATGGCTTGTCATCTCATTCTTTTGATTGAATGTGTCTTTGACTTACGCAGTTTGTGCCTTAGGCTGATGTCACCAGATCCTAAGATTATTCTTGCAGAGCTGTGTATTTTTACCAGATGTTGCTTCTAGAGATCAAAATTATTTATAAGCCGGAGTGTCAATGGTCTGACTAAATTTCTTTTTATAAATTTCTTTTTATAATTGTACTTCAGCAAAGTGAAGTTTTCCAGTACCTTGACCCCTCTTGTTTTTTTCCTTAGAATTAAACAGTCCTGCCTTAATTTGCTCTACTATCCAAGGTAGTCTACAACCTATCACTTCAATCACTCTCTTGTCAGTTACCTCCCTTCCCATTTCTGTTTGCTGTTCAAAATTCTAACTTTATATCAATCCAGTGTTGGTATTTCCCTCAGCTACACCAGGGATGCTGAGTGCTGATGGGAGGAAATCACACTGAACAACCACTGCGGGGGTTTTCCAGATGGTGCTAGGGTAGAGAACCTGCCTGCTAATGCAGGAGACATAAGAGACATGGGTTTGATCCCTGGGTTGGGAAGATCCCCTGGAGGAGAGCATGGCAACCCACTCGAGTATTCTTGCCTGGAGAATCACTCAGACAGAAGAGCCTGGTGGACTACAGTCCATGGGATTGCACAGAGTTGGAAATGATTGAGCGACCTAGCGTGCATGCACTCAACCACTGCAAATCCATGATTTCCACCTCAGGTGATCCTCATGCTGTCTGGAGGGCCTTTCTTCAATTGGCTCTCTTGTCTATGGATTATACCTACTTTGAAGCTTTTCTTCTTTCAAACAGTTTAGTCAACCACATCAATACTTACACTCAGAAAATAGTTGTGATTCCTGCTTTACAGGGAAAATGCTAGAAATTGGATAAAAATAAAAGTTGCCACCAAATTCACCCTACCCCTAAAAGGGCATGAGAGCAAGATCTTCATTCCTAAGATAAATGCCTCTTTCAGTGCTCTGAACAAACCTGTTCATCCGTTCAGTTCAGTTTCTCAGTCGTGTCCGACTCTTTGAGACCCCATGAACTGCAGCATGCCAGGCCTCCCTGTCCATCACCAACTCCCAGAGTTTACTCAAACTCATGTCCATTGAGTCAATGATGCCATCCAACCATCTCGTCCTCTGTCGTCCCCTTCTCCTCCTGCCTTCAATCTTTCCCAGCATCAGGGTCTTTTCCAATGAGTCAGTTCTTTGCATCAGGTGGCCAAAGTCTTGGAGTTTCAGCTTCAGCATCAGTCCTTACAAGGAATATTCAGGACTGATTTCCTTCCATACAAATATTTAGAGATATATATATATAGCGCCACACACACATACATACATGCAACAGGATATTACTCATCCATAAAAAAAGAATGAAATCATTCCATTTGTAGCAACATGGATGGATCTAGATATATCTGTGTATGTATGTATATATATACACGCACAGAAAGAGAGAGAGAGCACATAGAACCATACTCAGTACTTTGTAATAAACTATGAGGGAAAAGAATCAGAAAGGAAACACTGAACCACTGATGTATACCAGTGTGTGTGTGTGTGTGTGTATGTGTGTGTTAGTCAATCAGTCATGTCCAACTCTTTGTGACTCCATGGACAGTAGCCTGCCTGGCTCTTTTTCCACGGAATTCTCCAGGCAAGAATACTGGAGTGGGTTGCAATTCCTTTCTCCAGGGATCTTCCCATCTCAGGGATCCAAACTAGGTCTCCTGCATTGCAGGCAAATTTCTTTATCATCTGAGCTACCAGGGAAGTATATCAATGTAGGACTGTGAAAAGATCCTGAGCCAGAAGACCTACTGGTCCTTGACTTTCAAATAACCTTGTTTTGTGACCTTTTAAAAACCTCTGGTTTCAAGGGGCTCAGTTTATTCATTTGTAAAATAAGGGGGCTGGAGTAGCTGATCTCTGAGGTCTCTTCAGCTCTAAACTTCATCATTCTCTCATTCTTGTTTTATCTGAGAATTTCATTTGTCTATGTGATTTCTTTCTTGCCTCTGAAATGATAATTGAGGGTTGATTATACGTAGCCAGTCCAATTATTCATAGATCATAGATTTTTATTATTATATATGAAAGATTAAGATGTATGAAGGGCATACGTTTGAAGTCTCTACAAAGCCTAATGATTAAAATCCTATTATATAACTAAAAATGTTCTTTAGAATATTATACTGGGCTTTTCTGTAAAAGAAGGAAAACATTTTAATAGCAGTGCTTAATATTTAGTGTGTTTCCATTCTTGAAGAAGAGAGCTGAATTTTAGAAATACATGTATTAAGCCTGCTTTCATATACATTTATATTACATCATTATTGGAAGCACTGAGCCATGGCAAATGATCTATTACATCATGATTTACTATGCTGTATTATGTCAACTGATGGATTATAGCATGTCATATTTTGATATGTAAAATTTTTAAGATAATTAAAGAAATAAAGCACAAAAATAGTTCATGTACTGTTCTAAATAAAAATCTCTTATTTTTTCCATTCTCCAAAGTATTTTTAGATATTTTGGTGGATTCTATATTTTGGCATAGCTGAGTGTCAGTGTATTAGCTCGGTGAGCATATAATATGCCCAAGGAACGCTATTAAAACTGGGAATATGATTTAAATAGTGGATGATACCTTTTGAAGGATCTAAGAATTAAGACATTTTATAAATCTAAAATGCCATATATTTATCATTTACATATATTTCATTTGAGAATATAAGTATTGTCCTTACTAAGTATGATAGATCTAACTTCACAAAATTAAAGGATAATAATGCAATAATATTGTTATGAAATGAATAGGATTTGGGTGTCAGAGCTAAGTTCAACTCCTGCCTCCACAATTTGCTTGCTGTGTGGACTGGACAACTACTTAAAGTCTCCAAACTGGTTTCCTTTGTGTAAAATGGGAAAAATAATCCGCTACTTCTTTGGAATGTTATATAATGTGAGACGACACGTTAAATGTGCCTGACAGAATATGGTTGACCCTAAAAAACCCTCAGTAAATATTAGCTATATCTACTGTGGTCTGATTTAGGCCTGTGCAATGGGTGGTGTGTGTGTGTCCAGTTGTGTCCGACCCTTTGCAACCTCACGGACTGTAGCCTGCCAGGCTCCTTTGGCCATGGGATTATCCTGGCAAGAATACTGGAGTGGGCTGCCACTTCCTTCTCCAGGGGATCTTCCCAACCTAGGGATTGAATCTGGGTCTCCTGCATTGGCAGGCAGATTTTTTTTTTTTTAACCACTGAGCCACCTCAGTGAGGCCTGTACAATACTTTATATGTACCATCTGCTCTTCGAAGAGTTTCTTTCTCATTTTTTACTGAATTTTTGAATACATTCAATGCATTCAACTTTTTCTTAAAAAAAAAAAAAAACTATGTTCATCAATTAAATCTTTCATATTTTTAGAGATTGTACATTCTCTCAGACCAATGTTGTCCTGTTTTGTTTGGAGTTTCTGCCACAGTCACACGCCATAGGTCTGTCTGAGGCTGTCAGCATCCCTTCATCACAGGCAATTACCCCTTCTGGTGGCCGTGCCTCACAGACCTCTTTCTGTCTCACCTGGTTCTGGTACTTGTCCTCTTCCAGCTCTCTCAGGCCTAAGGGTGGGGGTGGGGCAGGTGTTTTGTTAGTGCTGTAGCCCCTGGTTACTGCACTAACCTATGACTTCCCTACATTCTGCCTACACTTTGTAAATCTCTCCATATGAGATTCTCCTTTAAATATTTAGCTTGACTTTGCTTTTTATTTCTTACTGTAGGACCTCAATCCCTCTATTTAAACAGTACAAAAGATATTTACTAATTTTTTTGGTGGGGGGAGCAAATGATTTTTTTTTTACAAATACACCAAAGAATCATGCAGTGCTGCCAGCATTGGAAGGAATCCTGGACCACAACTCAGCACATTCCTTTACAACTGGTCCTGTGATGGCAAAATCTTTCATTTCCCCTTTATTGTTTACTATGACCCCAGCATTATCTTCAAAATAAAGAAACAAACCATCTTTTCTATGGTATGACTTTCATTGTCGAATTACCACCACTGGATGTACCTTCTTTCTGAGCTCTGCTTTGCCTTTCTTGACTGTGGCCATCACCATGTCACCCACACCAGCAGCAGGAAGTCTATTCAGTCGTCCCTTGATCCCCTTCACCGAGATGATATACAGATTTTTGGCTCCTATGTTGTCAGCACAGTTGATCAGGGCTCCAAGCGGAAGACCCAAGAAGTCTGGAATTTCGCACCAGAGGACCCACCACGAACTCACTTCAACATCTTGAATGCCGGAAAGGGACAACAACAACAAAAAAGCTTCACTAGTTTTTAATTTGCATCTTTTACAGCCATAACGTTCAGGATTTGTTGGTGGCTCAGATGGTAAAGAATCCGCCTGCAATGCAGAAAACCCAAGTTTGATCCCTGGGTCAGGAAGATCCCCTGGAGAAGGGAATGGATACTTACTCCAGTATTCTTGCCTGGAAAATTCCATGGACAGAGGAGCCTGGCAAGCTACAGTCCATGGAGTCGCAAAGAGACAGACATAACTGAGTGACTAACATTTTTACTTTTTTTTTTAACGAAGTTGTGGATTTATAGGAGAAGAAATAGTATATAAGTTAAATAACAGTGCTAGAATTGAGGTTTTGTAAGGGTATGTGTGGGCAAGCGCTGAGGAATTTTAGCATCTTTTACCCATGACAGTGAAAGTCTCTCAGTTGTGTCTGACTCTTTGCAACCCCATGGATTATACAGTCCATGGAATTCTCCAGGCCAGAATACTAGAGTGGGTAGCCTTTCCCTTCTCCAGGGGATCTTCCCAACCTGGGGATCGAACCCAGGTCTCCCAAATTGCAGGCAGATTCTTTACTAGCTGAAAATCTGCCAGTATTTCCAGGGTCTCACTGATGAGATGGGACTCCATTGGCTTTTACTATATCTGTACTGTTTTGTAGCAGCTAGAGAAGGAATGAGGATAGAAAGTGATGGCAGAGCTCTTTAAATTTTTCTTTTTGTTTTTAATTCATATTTCATGGCATATAAGGCAATAATCATGTTGTTGAGTTAGGCTTAACCTTCTTCCTTCAGTGCCTCTTTGGATACTGTGGCATCAAAGTACAGGCAAAAGACAAATGTTGGTGGTTGACCAAGGTATGTCAGAGCTATCTATTCCTAGTTATGAAATATGGATATTAAAATGATATGGATATGGATATTAAAAGAAACTGAGATTACTATCTATAATCTAGTAAAATAATCTATCTCTGTATATATACATATAGATGTATTAATATATACTTGACAGTCATATTCATAGGGAAAATAGTTTCTAAAAATGTCTGTATAATCAACAGAAAATGTTTTTCAAATCTGCTGTCATATTCAACGTCATTTACTAGTGTCCACATTTTGCTTAGATTTTCACTAAATTTATAGTTTTTCAAAACTAAATATTTTGAAAGGATTGTATATTGCAAGGTATTATCTCCTCATATGCCCTTATGGCAGAAAGTGAAGAGGAACTAAAAAGCCTCTTGATGAAAGTAAAGGAGGAGAGTGAAAAAGTTGGCTTAAAGCTCAATATTCAGAAAACGAAGGTCATGGCATCTGGTCCCATCACTTCATGGGAAATAGATGGGGAAACAGTGGAAACAGTGTCAGACTTTATTTTTTTGGGCTCCAAAATCACTGCAGATGGTGACTGCAGCCATGAAATTAAAAGAGGCTTACTCCTTGGAAGGAAACTTATGACCAACCTAGATAGCATATTGAAAAGCAGAGACATTACTTTGCCAGCAAAGGTCCGTCTAGTCAAGACTATAGTTTTTCCAGTGGTCATGTATGGATGTGAGAGTTGGACTGTGAAGAAAGCTGAGCGCCGAAGAATTGATGCTTTTGAACTGTGGTGTTGGAGAAGACTCTTGAGAGTCCCTTGGACTGCAAAGAGGTCCAACCAGTCCATTCTGAAGGTGATCAGCCCTGGGATTTCTTTGGAAGGGATGATGCTAAAGCTGAAACTCCAGTACTTTGGCCACCTCATGCGAAGAGTTGACTCATTGGAAAAGACTCTGATGCTGGGAGGGATTGGGGGCAGGAGGAGAAGGGGACGACAGAGGATGAGATAGCTGGATGGCATCACTGACTCGATGGACATGAGTCTGGGTGAACTCCGGGAGTTAGTGATGGACAGGGAGGCCTGGCGTGCTGCGATTCATGGGGTCGCAAAGAGTCAGACACAACTGAGTGACTGAACTGAACTGATCTCCTCTTCACCTCTAGCACATCTGTATGGCTTACTTATCAACAACCCATAGAACTGCAAACTTGGATTAGAGAAGACCTAAAGGTAACAGAAATGTCCTTAAACCCGTCTAATCCCTAAAGGTACACTTGTGGAAAAAGAAAGCTGGAGGTGGGATTATGAACACATAAAATATATTGTTTTTCTAAAACTACCAAACTTGACTAAACTCTATCCCTTGATTCTAAATATATATTTGGAGCCAAGGAAATAGAACTGAAACAATATTTACTTCATTACAAATTTTTCCATTTAATACTTAACTCTAGCTTTTTCAGCAATGGGGTTTGAATTCAATAAACCATTTAGGCATTATTTGCATACTTTTGTGAAGGTAATGTGATAAAAGAATCATCTGTAAATCTATAATAGAGTTGAACATTTAGGTGAGTGTGTCCCCATGGGAAGTCTTACAGTTACTATGATTTTGCAGAAGCATGTTGTTACATACATCTGATTAGTTTAAGCTACAGATTTAGAAAAAAATGAAAAAGAATTGTTGAAGGCAGCACCTATAAATATTTTTTTTCATCCACTGTACTTAGGAAATTTTATAGATTCTTAACTAGAGAGAATTAATATTTTATATTTTATTAAAAGATGAAAGGACTAAAAATTTCCCATATCTTGTTAAGTGACCTATAAAAGCTACTTTAATCATTTTGTAGCTTCTTTTTGGTCTCAAATTTATTTGAATATGGTTCTTTACTAACTAAAAATACTAAGTACTAATTTAATTACATTTTGCCAGTTAACAATACTTTAAAGGGTAGGGGTTTCATTTTTCTCAGATGTTAGTTTACCTAGAACCCTTTGATTTTGAGAAATAAAAATATACCATTAAATGGTGAAGGCACACACATAAGTAGTTAGGATTGACTGATGATTAATATATCCTATGTGGTATTTTTGAGTAACACTTTCAAATAACATATTGAATGAGTACTACAGGGGGAATTATATGAAAATTGATTATTAGTGATGGTATGTGAGCATTATTAAAAGTGGAGAGTGAAACAGCTGGCTTAAAACTCAGTATTAAAAAAAAAAATCTTAAGATCATGGCATCCAGTCCCATCACGTTGTGGCAAATAGAAAGGGAAAAAGTGGAAACAGTGATATATTTTATTTTCCTGGGCTCCAAAATCACTGCAGATGGTGACCGCAGCCATGAAATTAAAAGACACATGCCCCTTGGAAGGAAAGCTCTGACAAACGTAGACAGTGTATTAAAAAGCAGTGATATCACTTTGCCAACAAAAGTCTTGCCAACAAAAGTCAAAAACTACTGGTTTTTCCAATAGTCAAGTATGGATGTGAGAGTTGGATCATAAAGAAGGCTGAGTGCCAAAGGATTGATGCTTTTCAACTGTGGTGCTGGAGAAGACTCTTGAGAGTCCCTTGGACTGCAAGGAGATTAAACCAATCAATCCTATAGGAAATCAATCCTGAATATTCATTGGAAGGACCATTCCTTAAGCTGAAGCTCTTGTATTTTGGCCCCCTGATGCGAAGAGTCGATGCACTGGAAAAGACCCTGATGCTGGGAAGGATTGAAAGAGAGGCGGCTGGCAGAGGAGGAGATGTAGCCATCTAGCGATAGCATCACCAACACAATGGACGTGAATTTGAGCAAATTCCAGGAGGTAGTGAAGGACAGAGGAGCCTGGCGTGTTACAGTCCATTTGGTTTCAAAGAGCTGGACATGACTTAGTGACTGAACAACAACAACATCAACAACAATGTGAGTATTTGGTATAGTACCTGCAGAAAAAAGTCCTATCCTATAACTTAAGAATAGTTTTATAGAGAGAAGAATTCATATAAAAAATTTTAAGTATTTTGCTTTATGAATATTCACAGAGATATTTAATATCCAAAGAGATCTTTTTTTTTTTCCTTTTCATCTAGACATAAGTTGTCAAACATCTTAAAACCTATAACTTGATTATCATCCCTTATGGGAAGTCCCTGTAGCAAGTTTTTACTACCATACTGGCTCAACATATTGTAATTCATACACTATCAAGATCTCTGAAAAATCATTGTTCATCTCTGTGTGACTAGGAGTATGAAATACCCTTTCTTTTATGGACCTTTGTCCCATAAATGTTAATGCACCCATGAAACTGATCTGATGTCTTTTAATTTTATTTTTGAAATCTGGTACTGAATCCCTAGATTATACTATCAGGACAATGTCATTGAAGAACAGCTCTGGGCAAAAATATGAAGTATGAAGCTTATTTCCTTCCCATTAGATTTATCTGTGCTGTCCTGATAAACTTCCCATGCCTATCACAATAACCAAAAATAAATTGAAAAGCTTAATGTCAAGTGAAAGTGAAAACTAAGTCTCTACGGAATATCACGGAAATTTATTTCCCTAATACTCACTCAAAACCAACTATGTGTCAGGCACTTTTTGGGGTGCTCATTAATAATACAGTGAATAAAAATGACAAAGTCCCCTAGCCTCCTAGTCTCATTGTCTAATAAGGAGAAGACAGAGATATATATTTTGGAATAAAATGGAAGTGTTAGGGAGAAAGGTGAAGCAGGCGATAAAAATATGAAGTTTCAGCTTTTACCAGAATGGTTGGAGAAGGATGGTTGAAAAGTGATACTCAAGCAAAGACCTGAAGGAGGACAGGAACTGATCCCTTGAGCAGAAGAGAGAGGAGACATGCACTCATCCAGGGAGCTTGGCCTGTGTGAGGAAAAGTGAGGAGGACGGAAGGGCTGCCACAAAGAGTATGGGAGCAAAAATAGGAGTAGACGTGACCAGAGGTTGGATCTTGTCAATCCAGGCAGGTTGTGTGAAAACCACACTTTTATTCAGAGAGAGAGTTCAGAAGCAGAAAGATAAAGAAGTGTACATTTATGCTTTAAGAGGAGCATTCTGGTTGCTGAGTTGAGAACAGGTGCCAGGCTGTGAGTGAATCAGAATGCTGATGATGAAGGGGATGAGAAAAGACCAGAAGTGAGATGATGTAAAAGTTCAATCTGTGGGTTGCAGAGATTCCAAAGGCCATGTAAGAAACAAAATGTCCTGTTTTGAAGGTGATGGAATCTTTAAATTTTTTAAAAAGAAAAAAAAAAAAAAAAACTTCTGTGAGTAGAAATCCCTTTTCACATGGTCGTGTGATAATCATGTTTGTATATGGTGCTGCTCTGTGATATGTCAGGGATTCTGCTATAGATCATCTGACTGAAATTAAAAGGAACAGAGAAAAAGATGTTTATCCAAATTAGCCAAGGAATATGATATGTTAATAATATGGAACTTTATCCTGAAGTAGTTGGTAGAAAGTTTCATTGGTGTTCTATTCCTAGGAATGCAGTATGTTGTTCATAAAACCCAAAGGAGGAGGAATGTACTGAATTGACCCTGATGAATAGATTGCCACTAAATCAAAATTTAACTGGTTGAACCTTTAACATTAAGTGATCAAGAGAGTTATATGCAAACTTCTAGTCAGAGGAGGAGGAAAAGGAGAAAACAGGGAGTTAATGTTCAATGAATGTTTACTGTTGGAGAAGGTGATGGCACCCCACTCCAGTACTCTTGCCTGGAAAATCCCATGGATGGAGGAGCCTGGTGGGCCGAAGTCCATGGGGTCGCTAAGAGTCGGACACGACTGAGTGACTTCACTTTCACTTTTCACTTTCATGCATTGGAGAAGGAAATGTCAACCCACTCCAGTGTCCTTGCCTGGAGAATCCCAGGGATGGGGGAGCCTGGTGGGCTGCCGTCTATGGGGTCACACAGAGTCGGACACGACTGAAGAGACTTAGCAGCAGCAGCAGCAGCAGAATGTTTACTGTATTCTAGAAACTATACTGTCTGCTTTTCTGATATTTCCTTATTTAAATTTCAGAACATTTTGGAAAGTGGAATTAAGAGAAAAATAATTATGGAAAAGCATTGAGGGTAGTGCAGCTGGGAAGTATGAAAAGGGAAATAGTCCATGTGCCCAAGAAACTGGATTAAGAAGTTGCTGAAAAATTTTAATTAGTATTGTGATAATCATATTTACTTAGATTGTTTTGGTAACAGTGTGAAGGCTGGGATTACTCGGAGCTAAAGCTGGAGACAAAGGACTAGGTATGAACATGTGAAATCAACAAATAAAATAGGTAACTATGACCAGAAGTAAGGCAGTGACTAAGAATATGATGAAGATGGACTAGATCGAAGAAATATTAAGAAATTAAAACAGGAGGATTTGATGCTTATGTGGTAGGATTACACATAAGTCTTAAAAGGAGAGAGATATGTCAAGAATGATTCCATACTTTCTGGGTTGGTGACAAAGAAGTATAGAATCAAGAATGATTCCATACTTTCTGGGTTTTTTCTGTTAGTCCAAAAAAGAAGAGGGGAGGAGAGGGTTGCGGGGGAAGAGTTGTGGCTTGGCTCCCTTAAATGATTATCTACATTGGACATGTTGGTTTTAAAGTTCTCTTCCACCATCTAAATGGACAAGTGGCTTGATTACACAATTTAGGAGAATGGTATAAATGAAAGAGACTTGGAACTGATCTCTATAGAAGTCTTGCACATAGATAAGGTCATGAGAGCTGATGAAAACAGGTAGAGTTAGGACAAAGTAAAGGAAAACAGCCAGCATTGAGAGAAAGAAGAGGAGTTCATGGAAAACAAACAAACACATTATGGAAGATCAATGAAAAATTTGGAGGAAAAAGAAAAGGGCAGCATGGGAGCCCCAGGGAAAGAAAGGTTAAGGAAAAGGGAAGAGACAACAAACAAAAGTGTAAGAGTGTAGTCAGAGAAGGTAAGAACCTGCTTAGAACATTTAGCTCAGGCTTTTCTTATGATCTGGATAAGAACAACATAAGACCGGTCGGTGGTTGAGGCAAAAGTCCAATTGAGTTATTTTAAGGAAGGCATTAGGAGTTAAAGAAGTAGAGGGCAGAATGGTAAAGCTCTCTGTCGGAGCTCTAGTAGGTGTCATAATGATTCCCAAAGATGTCCACATCTTGTATTCAGCACTTGTGAGGATGTTACTTTACTTTGCAGATATGATTAAATGATGAATTTTGAGATAGGGAGATTGTCTTGAATGATCTCGGTAGGTCCAGTGTAACCACATGGTCTTTGTAAGCAAACAAGGCAAGGCAGTCTAGAAGGAGATGTACTGATGGAAGCAGAAGGCAGAGATGCAGTTGCTGGCTTTCATAATGGGGAGCGACTGCAAGTTCAGGAATGTGAGAAGGCTCTCGAAGCTCTAAAAACCTAGGAAATGAATCCCTGGAGCCTCCCAAAAAAGACATTTGGGCCAACACCTGAATTTTACACAGGTTGAAACCCATTTTGGACTTCTGAGCTTTACGATAGATATTAGTGATGTGTTTTAGTCTCCAGGTTTGTGGTAATGTTATAAGAGCAACAGAAAACTAATACATTATCTTTGGCTTTGGAAGAGGAGGAAGAGAAAGATAAGAGCACAGGGTATGAATGTGTGTGTGAGTGTGTATGTAAAATCATCAAGGATTCTTGAGACTGCCCTCATGAAAATTCTGTAATATTAGAAGGTTTTATTTGTATACAATTATATAATTGGTAGTCACTTATGATAATTTTACTTGGTTCCTCTCATACATGTTTGCAAGGGCTGAAGAAGCAGAGTAGACAGCTATACTTTTGGATACTTTGATATTTGTGTACTTGTGTTGTCACATTTTTATATTCCTCTCATTTTATTTTATGTATGCAAATTCTGTTCCCATGCTATTTTTATGCATTTTAAAGAAACCTCTGTTCAGAGTGTTATTCATAATAATAATGTGTTCCATTTTTTTAAAACTAGTGGAAAATAAGTTCCTGCAATATAATGAGGACCCATGACACTATTCAGGCTTTCAAAATGAAGTGAAAATCCTTTGATTTTAACTTTCTATTGGTCTCCATAATCATCTCCAACTCATTCCACAGAGTAAGCATGAGAGCAGCAATATGTAAAACTTCTCAGTGTCTGTCAAAATGACATAATACCTGGAAAGAAATGGCCTAGTTTAAAGAAAAGTTCAAGTGTTTGCAATCAGAGTGATCAGTAAAGAGTGATTAGATATTAATAATGGAACAGAATTCTCAGTGTTCTCCTACTTTGTCATTAATTCATATTTTTCTCATTGTTATTGACTACAAACCATAATTATAATTTATAAATATTTTAGATCAAATGAAATATTTGCCTCCACTAATTATATACAAATCATGCCTTACTAACTCAATGCACTTAGTTCTCAGACCATTGAAGCTAAAGGTTAATGACTCCATTCCCTCCATCCTCCTATAAACAGAAGTCAAACTCATTTTAAAGTGATTAAAATACAGATTTTAAGGGACAAGATTAACCAGGTTTTCTGCTTGTACCTTCTGTTTTTGGAGTTGTCTAAGAAAATTTGAACAGCAGGCTGCGATGGCCGTAAAGGTGCAGGAACGGCCGAGAGGAGCTATCCCCCGCCCGAGGCCAGGGGCAGAGGCCTGGAGGAGCAACCCCATGTGCAAGGAGCGGTGGCTGCGCAGGTGCAGGAGGGCCTACAGGAGCTATTCCGCGTTCAAGGTCAGGAGGGGCGGTGGTGAGGAGATACCCCTCATCCAAGGTAAGGAGCAGCGGCTGCACTTTGCTGGAGCAGCCGTGAAGAGATACCCACTTCTAAGGTAAGAGAAACCCAAGTAAGACGGTAGGTGTAGCAAGAGGGCATCAGAGGGCAGACACACTGAAACCATAATCACAGAAAACTAGTCAATCTAATCACAGGGACCACAGGCTTGTATAATTCAATGAAACTAAGCCATGCCCGTGGGGCCACCCAAGATGGGGAGGTCATGGTGGAGAGGTCTGACAGAATGTGGTCCACTGGAGAAGGAATGGCAAAGTATTCTTGCCTTGAGAACCCCATGAACAGTATGAAAAGGCAAAATGATAGGATACTGAAAGAGGAACTCCCCAGGTCAGTAGGTGCCCAATATGCTACTGGAGATCAGTGGAGAAATAACTCCAGAAAGAATGAAGGGTTGGAGCCAAAGCAAAAACAATACCCAGTTGTGGATGTGACTGGTGATAGAAGCAAGGCCCAATGCTGTAAAGAGCAATATTGCATAGGAAGCTGGAATGTTAGGTCCATGAATGAAGGCAAATTGGAAGTGGCCAAATAGGAGATGGCAAGAGTGAACGTTGACATTCTAGGAATCAGCGAACTAAAATGGACTGGAATGGGTGAATTTAACTGAGGTGACCATTATATCTACTACTGCAGGCAGGAATCCCTCAGAAGAAATGGAGTAGCCATCGTGGTCAACAAAAGAGTCTGAACTGCAGTACTTGGATGCAATCTCAAAAACGACAGAATGATCTCTGTTTGTTTCCAAGGCAAACCATTCAATATCAAAGTAATCCAAGTCTATGCCCCAACCAGTAATGCTGAAGAAGCTGAAGTTGAACGGTTCTATGAAGACCTACAAGACCTTTTAGAACTAACACCCAAAAAAGATGTCCTTTTCATTATAGGGGCCTGGAATGCAAAAGTAGGAAGTCAAGAAACACCTGGAGTAACAGGCAAATTTGGCCTTGGAATACGGAATGAAGCAGGGCAAAGACTAAGAGAGTTTTGCCAAGAAAATGCACTGGTCATAGCAAACACCCTCTCCCAAAAACACAAGAGAAGACTCTACACATGGACATCACCAGATGGTCAACACCGAAACCAGATTGATTATATTCTTTGCAGCCAAAGATAGAGAAGCTCTATATGGTCAACAAAAACAAGAGCAGGAGCTGACTGTTGGCTCAGATCATGAACTCTTTATTGCCAAATTCAGACTGAAATTGAAGAAAGTAGGGAAAACCACTAGACCATTCAGGGATGACCTAAATCAAATCCCTTATGATTATACAGTGGAAGTGAGAAATAGATTTAAGGGACTAGATCTGATAGATAGAGTGCCTGATGAACTATGGATGGAGGTTCGTGACACTGTACAAGAGACAGGGATCAAGACCATCCCCATGGAAAAGAAATGCAAAAAAGCAAAATGGCTATCTGAGGAGGCCTTACAAATAGCTGTGAAAAGAAGAGAAGCGAAAAGCAAAGGAGAAAAGGAAAGATATAAACATCTGAATGCAGAGTTCCAAAGAATAGCAAGGAGAGATAAGAAAGCCTTCCTCAGCGATCAATGCAAAGAAATAGAGGAAAACAACAGAATGGGAAAGATTAGAGATCTCTTCAAGAAAATCAGAGATACCAAGGGAACATTTGATGCAAAGATGGGCTCGATAAAGGACAGAAATGATATGGACCTAACAGAAGCAGAAGATATTAAGAAGAGGTGGCAGAAATACACAGAAGAACTATACAAAAAGGATCTTCATGACCAAAATAATCACAATGGTGTTATCACTGACCTAGAGCCAGACATCCTGGAATGTGAAGTCAAGTGGGCCTTACAAAGCATCACTATGAACGAATCTAGTGGAGGTGATGGCATTCCAGTTGAGCTATTTCAAATCCTGAAAGATGATGCTGTGAAAGTGCTGCACTCAGTATGCCAGCAAATGTGGAAAACTCACCAGTGGCCACAGGACCGGAAAAGGTCAGTTTTCATTCCAATCCCAAAGAAAGGCAATGCCAAAGAATGCTCAAACTACCGCACAATTGCACTCATCTCACATGCTAGTAAAGTAATGCTCAAACTTCTCCAAGCCAGGCTTCAGCAATACATGAACTGTGAACTTCCTGATGTTCAAGCTGGTTTTAGAAAAGGCAGAGGAACCAGAGATCAAATTGCCAAAATCCTCTGGATCATGGAAAAAGGAAGAGAGTTCCAGAAAAACATTTATTTCTGCTTTATTGACTCTGCCAAAGCCTTTGACTATGTAGATCACAATAAACTGTGGAAAATTCTTCAAGAGATGGGAATACCAGACCACCTGACCTGCCTCTTGAGAACTTTGTACGCAGGTCAGGAAGCAACAGTTAGAACTGGACATGGAACAACAGACTGGTTCCAAATAGGAAAAGGAGTACGTCAAGGCTGTATATTGTCACCCCGTTTTTTTAACTTCTATGCAGAGTACATCATGAGAAACGCTGGGCTGGAAGAAGCACAAGCTGGAATTAAGATTGCCGGAAGAAATATCAATAACCTCAGATATGCAGATGACACCACCCTTATGGCAGAAAGTGAAGAGGAACTAAAAAGCCTCTTGATGAAGGTGAAAGTGGAGAGTGAAAAAGTTGGCTTAAAACTCAACATTCAGAAAACGAAGATCATGGCATCCAGTCCCATCACTTCATAGGAAATAGATGGGCAAACAGTGGAAACAATGGCTGACTTTATTTTTTGGGGCTCCAAAATCACTGCAGATGGTGACTGCAGCCATGAAATCAAAAGACGCTTACTCCTTGGAAGGAAAGTTATGACCAACCTAGATAGCATATTGAAAAGCAGAGACATTACTTTGCCAACAAAGGTCTGTCTAGTCAAGACTATAGTTTTTCCAGTGGTCATGTATGGATGTGAGAGTTGGACTGTGAAGAAAGCTGAGCGCCGAAGGATTGATGCTTTTGAACTGTGGTGTTGGAGAAGACTCTTGAGAGTCCCTTGGACTGCAAGGAGATCCAACCAGTCCATTCTAAAGGAGATCAGCCCTGGGATTTCTTTGGAAGGAATGATGCTAAAGCTGAAACTCCAATACTTTGGCCACCTCATGCGAAGAGTTGACTAATTGGAAAAGACTCTGATTCTGGGAGGGATTGGGGGCAGGAGAAGAAGGGTACAACAGAGGATGAGATGGCTGGATGGCATCACTGACTCGATGGACATGAGTCTGAGTGAATTCCGGGAGTTAGTGATGGACAGGGAGGCCTGGCGTGCTGCGATTCATGGGGTTGCGAAGAGTCAGACACGACTGAGCGACTGAACTGAAATAAATTTAATGTTCAAAACAATTTCCTCTGACACTCCTATGTAATTTTATTTTAAATTCAAACAGGATTTGTTTTTTCTTCTATGTAGTACTTCCTTTTATGCAATACATGCCCCTGTGGTTTCTTTTCTCCATGTAATGCCTGTGCTGATCTTTCTATCTGCACTTCTCTCTTTCTCCATGTTCGTCTATCTCAAAGCCTAACTGCAGTTCAACTTCTTTCCTGATGCTTTACTTGATTTTAAGGGAAATAAATGCACCTCCACCTCTTTTTGGGATGTAACATAGCTCTTTGTGAATTTCGATACAGTGAATGCATCTAGGTGAAAGGAATCATTTGTCTTCTGATAGCTGCATCCATGGTGGTCATAGTGGGGGCTTTCAACAGGGCAAATCATCTATAATGCATAAGTGAAGAATGAGATTCTATTCTCCTCTCTTAGTAGGTTGCTATATTTAAAAAAACAAATTGTTAGCTATATTCAAATTGTTCTTATGAATTTTTCTCTTGATAAGTAATGATCTTTAGTCCTTCAGGGTAGCATTGCTTAAAAAAAGAAACTCTTCATGAGAAATATCTAAAAATGGAGAAAACAGATTTCAAATCATAGCTACTCAGCTTTGCTTAAAAATACCCAGATATGCTTCCTAATTCATCCATTTGTGATCATGACTCACCATTTCTTTTATTTGAGATTCATGCTGCAGTGGAATTATTTGATTTTATTGAAGTTCATTTAATTTATACTTAAAGTATATATTTTATATAAAAATCTAAAGTAACACCATCATTATATTTTTGTTCACTCTTCATATCTCTGATAAAATATACAGAATAGTGTATCTGGCAATTAATCTCATTTAGACTCTCTGTGGTTTTTCCATAGTCATGTACAGATGGGAGAGTTGGACAATAAAGAAGCCTGAGTACTGAAGAACTGATACTTTTGAATTGTGGTGCTGGAGAAGATTCTTGAGAGTCCCTTGGATGACAAGGAGATCAAACCAGTGAATCCTAAAGGAAATCAATCCTGAATATCACTTGGAAGGACTGATGCTGAAGCTGATGCAAAGACTTGACTCATTGGAAAAGACCCTGATGCTGGAAAAGATTGAGGGCAAGAGGAGAAGGGGGCAACAAAGGATGAGATGGTTGGATGGCATCACCGACTCAATGGACATGAGTTTGAGTAAACTTTGGGGATAGTGAAGGTCAGGGAAGCATGACCTGCTGCAGTTGTAGGGGTCCCAAAGAGTCAGACATGACTTAGCAACTGAACAAGACTCTATACTAACTCATTTGATCTGTATAACTGCTTTATTGTTTACATACAAACATAATCCATATTTAATAGATGAAGAAAGTAAGGCAGAGTTTAAGTAACCTAAGTTAACTGGTTATCAACATAGTAAAGGTTTGAACCTGTAGAGTTCTCAGCAACTATATCTGAGTGACTCTGAATACTCTTAAAGGCTTTTCTTGATTTTTCTAGAGTGAGATTCATGCCACTGTTTTCTATTTCTTCCTGTCTTTCTTGTTGCTTCATCTCTGGGATTGAATCTAGTATAGAATTTTTATATAGCATTAGTATTTAAATTCTTGAATGTTCTTAGTTCACAAGATTTGAATGCATTGATACCAGGAGTATGATCTTTATCATCCCTTTCTCTTAGTGCAACTAAGTCAAATGTAACTTTAGTTTTCTACTTTATAAAATGAAAATGAAAATAAATATTCAAGACAAATGAGGGTATCAATTCAGGTTAAATATATAAAATAACTAAGATATTTCTTAAAACATAATTGCTGCTATATTTTTTTCATTTAGCTCTATTTATTTTATCTTGCTTTAATACTCTGTTTTAGAATTGGAGAAGAGTATCTGTATCATGAGAACTTACTTTTTATTTGTGAAAATTTCTAAATGAAAATGACCTATCTGTGGTATGCAGTTGATTGCTGACTGTATTTTCTAGTTCTTTTCCATATGGCAACCCTAAACTTCCCTATCCACACTGATTACCCACCTTTTTAATTTACTGATTACAGATTTCTGGGACACAAACACAGTTCAGGGACAATGGTAAATATTATATTGTTTGTGTATGTGTATACTTGGATGTGTATATATATGCATATATTCCTAATCTTTCAAAAATACTTTGCAGGTTTAATTATAAAAATGAACATAAAGGTATAAGGTCTAAATTCTGAAATCTGTTTAGTTATAGTTCAATATTGCTGCCGCTAAGTCACTTCAGTCGTGTCCGACTCTGTGCGACCCCATAGACGGCAGCCCACCAGGCTCCCCCGTCCCTGGGATTCTCCAGGCAAGAACACTGGAGTGGGTTGCCATTTCCTTCTTCAATGTATGAAAGTGAAAAAGTGAAAGTGAAGTCGCTCAGTCATATCCGACTCTTAGCGACCCCATGGACTGCAGCCTACCAGGCTCCTCCATCCATGGGATTTTCCAGGCAAGATTACTAAGGTGATTATAAAGCTTAGTTTCAGGGAAATATTTGGGTTCCACAAAACATAGGTTATAAATTATAAAATATACTCTTCTTTCAAGTAAGCTTATAAAATTCATGTTCAAATAAAGTAAAAATAGCAAGGGTTTTATACTTCAGAATTTTCCAGACTATAAAAAACAAATTCTTTCATCTCTGAAGCAACTACTGGTATTCCAGGGAATGCAGTTTGGAAAATGTTGATTTGATGAGACCACTGCAAAAATTAAACCTATGTTTCCAAGGATATATGATATGTTAAAAGTTGTTACTTGAAAAACTGAGTTACAAAATGATTTAGAAAATTAACAGTTACATTATTTTCTCTTATTATAGAAATTCTTAGAAATTTTAATATAGTAAATATGTCTGTTGTGAATGCTCAGTGGCTAAGCTGTGTCCAACTCTTTGCGATCCCGTGGGCCATAGCTTGCTAGGCTCTTCTGTCCATGGAATTCTCCAGGCAAGAATACTGGAGTGGGTTGCCATGCCCTCCTCCAGGGGATCTTCCAGCCCCAGGGATCAAACCCTCATCTCCTGCATCTCTTGCATTACAGGAGGATTCTTTACCACTGAGCCACCTGGGAAGTCCTCCAAAATTTTTGTTATTAGTATGCTAATAATATGTGACAATCTCTAGGAGCAGGGGTCCCTAACCCTGGCTGCAGACTGGTACCTGTCCATTACCTGTTAGGAACTGGGCAGCACAGCAGGAGGTGAGCTGTGTCTGAGCAAACAAAGCTTCATCTGCTCTTCTTCATTTCTCTCATTACTTCCTGAACCATCCCTCACCCCCCACCCTCTGCCAGGGAAAAATTGTCTTCCATGAAACCACTCCCTGATGCCAGAAAGATTGGGAACTCCTGTCTAAGACGACAATTCCGTGTGTGTGTGTGTGTGTGTGTGTGTGTGTGTGTGTGTGCACGCTCAGTCGTGTCTGACTCTGCGACCCCATGGGCTGTAACCTGCTAGGCTCCTCTGTCCACAGAATTTTCTCGGCAAGAATAATGAAGCAGGTTACCATTTCCTCCTCCAGGGAATCATTCTGACCTAGGGATCAACCCATGTCTCTTGCGTCTCCTACACTGGCAGGCGGATTCTTTACCACCGTATCACCTGGGAAGCCCCACTTCCATTTGTAACCTAGCCCCAGATGGTTTGATTATTGGTCATTTTTCGGAGAGGGAGCTTGAACAGCTGTTAATACCCTTTGCCTCTGAAGAAGCCTCCTCTGCCTCTGCTGTGGGAGTCTAATCTATCGCAGTCTCCCTCAAGCGTTCTGTAGACCCTGAATGTTGAATTGCCACCTGCTTGCTATGATGTAGATATTTAAATTTCTTAGCGTTTTATAGTTTTGTGTATGTATTCATAGTTTGTATTAACAAAACAATTCTTTGTTTAACAGAAAAAAAAGTCCCTATTAACATCTCATGGAATACTAGTGCTGCAAATATAGTGTTAGAAACGTGGCCCGAGATCATTGGTTCTCAGTGTGTTAGCCTCGTGATGAGCAGTATCAGCTTCACCTGGGAACTGGTCAGCAATGCAAACTCCCAGCCCCATCCCAGGTCCATTGAATCACAAAGGTAGGGTCTATAATCAGTGTTCTAACAAGCTCCCCAGGTGATTCTGATAAACATTGCAGTTTGGCAACCAATATTTACATGTTTGGAAGACTGAGCACAATAATAAGTGCAGATATTTTTTAACTGGACTCACATTAGAAAAAAAACTTATAATGAAATTTTAAAGGTATTGTCTCACCAAATTTCAAATGTTGGAAGACCCCTCACAGTATAAGGCCTTTAAAGAGATAATTGGGGTAAAATGAGATCATATGGGTGATCCCTACCCCATGTGACCGGTACCTTTATAAGTAGTGGCAATTAGGGCACACAGAGAAAACCGCCTGAGCAGGTAGAGGGAGGCCTCAGAAGATGCCAGACCTGCAGATTCCTGAATTTTGGATTCCTTGCTTCTAAAACTGTGAGTCAATGAAATTCTGTTGTTTAAGCCATCCAGTCTGTGTATTTGTTTTGGCAGGCCTAGCATATAAATTTAAATCACTAAACTCTTGGATTTAGAGTCAAATCTGTTCAAGGGGATTTTCTGCTATTATAAAGCACCATGTTTACCTTGGATTTCATCTTCATGAAAGCTCACAAATGTTGTAATATTTTAGAAGAAATGATACAAAGCATTCTTGCAGTTGCTTAATTATATCTTGAGTTGAATAAGCCAAAAGACGTGAAAGAAAGTTTTGAGCAGAGGTAATAACTCTTGTTAATGTAATTAGCGTCTTCTTTCTTTTTGTCTAATTTTAAAGTAAAAGCTTGTTTCTTACCACCTCACCCTTTTGGTGTAAAATTTTTTTGTTTTTCCACATAGCAATGGTAGCATTTAGTATTTTGTCTAGAAAAGAAAGATTTCATTGGAAAACACCTAAATTGTCTTGTATAAACTCCATTACTTTTGTCATTTACTAGTACAAAGTACATTAAAATAGAAAGAGTAATATATTTCCCTGGTTTTAAAAAATATTTATCCCTCACCTCATTAATAGATTTAATACCATTATTGATCTAAGTGATGTCTGTATATTGAGTGTTTTAAGCCTTAGGTGGATAGAGTTAATTCTTTCTATATATCTGCTTGTTATGAGTCCTATGCTGACATATATTTCATAATGGTTCCTGTTGATTGATCTAATTATATGCACATAGTTTTATTGGAGCTTTGTGAATCTGGAGATACCCATGTTTGCTTAATGTTCTACAAGTACAATTCAAAACCCTTTAGGCTTACCAGGATTGTTTCCATAATCCTTAATTGAGAATAGTAAGCCTTGAGAATTTTGAGATACCCTGCCTAAATCAAGCTTTTGGGCCAGAAAGTTTTCTCATTAGATTTTTCTTTTAGAGAATCTTTTAAAAATAGGTTGTGTATTTTTACAAAAAAATAACGAATGCCATTTTAGAATGAAATGAAACATTTATTCTTGTGAGTGCATGTAAATGTCCTTGCTTTATGGTCTTTGATTTTCAAATTTAAAGAATGACTCTTTTGCAAAAGAACATACAGAATTACATCATAGTAAGCAGTGAACAGCAGAGAAATAGTAATATTTCAAAGCAAAGTTAAATAACTCTTAAATTACTATATTTTATGTATAAAGATAAATATAGCAGAACTATATTAATTTTCATAACTTTAGGTTAATTTTATTGAACACTCTGAATGGCAGATTTGAATCTGTGAATTGTAGGATATTTTTTATTGGTTTACATAATACATTAAGAGTATCATCGCAATGCTTGAAACATGCAATTGTGTCTATGATTTGTGAGCTTTCTTTTCTCTCTGCAGTTTTAGCTATTTTTACATGTTTTTTCCTTTGTATTGCTTAAAGAACAGTTCTGACAAATAAGATTACTCTGTTTTCTATCCACTCCAGCGTTTTGGGGTTTCAAGTGTCATTTTTTAACAAAGCTTTAGTTCACCAAAAGCCCAAGACAAACCTAAAATTTTGAAATGTAATTCCACAGATACATTAAATTTTTCCTGACTGAATCATTTTATTTAATAACCAAAATCTTGTGAAGCATAAACTAGCAAAACAGTAATGCTGATTGAGGTTTCTCTCATAAATCTTACCTGCCACCCCCATCAGATATACACATGTTTAGCTGCAGTAAGACTGTATTGGAGCTGAATAACGGCAGCAGGGGTGGGGGTCAGGGCTGCTTAAAAAAGGAAAAGAATAACAAATGAATGACTTGTTAAATAGTGGAGAGCTTTGTGAACCATTAATTAACATTCTTGGAGCAGCTAAAGCAGTTTGCCTTCTTGGTACTTTTTAACCTTGATTGGAGAAGAATTGTCTAATACACTTTGGCAACCAAAATGATAACACTCAGTTCCTACAGGAAGCTAGCTGGGTTTGGTTCATCTGAAGTTTTCTGTCTATGGGTGTTGATAGTTGCAGTGTAATTTTACAAAGCTATTTCAAAAAGAAAGACAATGATCAATACAAGTTAAAAGATCTTTATGATTCAGAAATGATCAAAAAAACAAACATAACGTGAGAATATTTAAGTGGGACTCCAGTGTTAAAATGCACCCATGTTTATCTATGAACATCTCTTGTCAGGAAAACACCTATGATCAACTCATATCTGTCAATTTGCAATACTTTGAGACCTTTATTGTTAGGCACTATATGAAATATGTTATCTTCTTAAGAGACTCATGAAGGTGACAACTATCTTTTATATTCATTTTACAGATGTAAAAACTGAGGCTTAAAGAGGTTTACGAGTTTGCTCTTGGCCAAGGGTTGGGGCAGGAGTCAGTCCTAGGCCTTTTGAATGCATTCTTTAAGCAGCATTGCCTGATGGTGAAATGATTTTTGAAGGCTTGAACATTAATAAACTGGGGCACTTTTCTTAACAAAAACCTCACTGAACCACAGATGCTAAGTAATTGGTAATCTCTAGTTTGCCTGGAGAACCCCAGGGACAGGGGAGCCTGGTGGGCTGCCGTCTATGGGGTCGCACAGAGTTGGGCACGACTGAAGCGCCTTAGCAGCAGTTTCAAATGGAAAACAAAAAAGATCTGTATGTATTTGCATTTTCATATCTGCCTTGTCTTCCAGTTCACTCTTGATCCCTTAGAGTGTATTAACATACTACAGTTGAAATGTAAAAATTTAGATTTTTAAAATACGCCTCCCAGTATGTATACTCCTGGTTAAAACACACATTTTCCTCTTTTTTTTTTTTTTTTTTTTGGTATCTCTCCCATTCAAAACCTTTTTCTCTGGACAATGCTTATAAATTTCTTTGTTTATAATTCAGTTGTCTTTTTCTTTTTTCCAGGTATTTTCAAATAGACCAAGTATTGATCTTTAAAACTGTTAGTGATGTTTAGTTGAAAATTTAGGCTATGATTCAGTTTTTTGCCTAAATGTAATGATATACATAAAGAGAGATGGGATAAAAAAACTTGAAATAGTCGAAATAGAGCTCTGTTTTAAATCGGAATTAGCAGCAGTTGTCTTGAAAACATTGTAAGTTAACAATATGAAAATGTAGTATGCAGCTGTAGTTAGTGAGTTTGCTTTCTTATGTGCATAATATGAGCTTGTAATGGAAGTAATGTCATATAGTATTTAACTCTGACATTTAGTGTTTGCCCTAGTAGATGGTCTTCCTTTTACTTAAGTGCCATTACTTTTATGTAGTCCATTTTCATTGCATTTAGTCCCATTTTAGTAATAATGCTTGCATGATTTACCAGGCAAATGCAATCTTTGCCCTGAATGGCACAGTGCAAGAAAAAATGGAAGCTGTTAAGAGGCTGAATGGCAAAAAAGTATTATTGACCTATGCTGGCAGCCATGTGTTTCAATTATTTTCAAGAATCCATTTGTCAAATAAGTGAAGCGATGTGGGACGTCAAGTTCAAGCTGGGGTTAGTGCCTTTCTACATCTGATATGATGTATCTTCTGTAGCCATTTAATTGAATTACCCAATTTATTTTTCAAGCAACAATGCTCTACCAAGAGCCATGACATTAAACAATTAAATATGAGTTTAAAAGTCTGCATTTTGTGTAGTTCATCATTCCTCTGCAGCAGAAAGCGAACCCGAGGGCCTGAGAATTTCTGATTTTGGTGTAGTAAAAGCTTAGCTTCTGGGGAACAACCATAACTGTCCCAGGTGGAAACATTTTAAAAGTAATACTTCATAATTCTTCTCTGAACCCACCGATGGCATAAACACTGAGAATTTAACTGAGATGACTCAATCATTCCTCGAGAAACAACATCCTCTGTGGATGAGTAAACTCTAGGCTGTGCTCCTCTTACCTAATTAGTGCTCTTGATTTAGGTTTAAGAATGCTTTTCTATTTGAACTGCCTCCAATTTTGTGAATATCAAACCTAATGCATAAAACAATCAGGCTTTTAAAGAATTGTAAAGTGGAAATGCTGCTAAAAATACCTGTGTTTTCAAGTCACTAAAATACTTTGAGCCATTATCACTTATAAAGTTGTTGAAACTTTTAATGAAAACCAAGTTAAGTGACCATAACTGTTCCATTCATGTGTTTGAGGGGGTATGGTGGGAGAGAATTCAAAGCAGATGCATGCTGGCTTTAGTTAAGAAAACTACTGTGGAAAAGAAATTATTTTTTTACAGGGGTATTCTATAACAACTATTAAAACACTTTATTTCAGCTTTTCTTTTGTTGCTAACTTTGACATAGAGATGTGTTTTTGATCTGAGGAGAATAATTACTGAAATGCAGAGAACAGAAGCGATTTATATTTTTTTCAATTAACATTCAACAATTAAATTTTAATATGGTCAGGGAATTGTTCAGATTCTTTTGTATAGGGATACTGCACCTTTAATTATCTGCCCTCTGGTGCCAAGCCTTTTCTTTGAGTGCTTCCATAAAAGCTTATTGCAGCTAGTTATTGAGCAAATTAGTACTTGAGTTTTGGTGAAAAATGTCTTTATTAGTCCTAAAACTGGAGTCACTGTGCATTCCCAGAAGGCGTGATTTTGTTTGATGAATAAATCTAGTAATTATCCTGCTGTTAGGGCTGTACCGCAAATGTCATAAGCAGATAAACAGAGGGAGGAAGCCTTCCGTAAATTCTCTAATTATCTATGTTGGACTACTTATCGCCTGAAGATGATTTATGAGCATATTGATATATCCTTAAGTATGTTCATTTGAGTTCACAGATGCAAATAATTAAGGCACTAGTCATTTACAAAGAAGGCTTCAGGTCAGGGTCATTTCATTATAAAATTTCAGCCTGGCTTGTACTATAAAACAAGATATAGATATAATCTCCTTGACCAGAATATTCCCTAAGAGACATTTAATTTTCTTTCCTTGTATCCCTATCTGGAGATGTTATTTTCACCCATTATTTTCATTAAATAAGACTTTTTCAACTTTCCTGTGTCACCTATTTTTATTTCATTTTAAGAAATAATAGCTGTCCTGTATTTAATATTTCTAAATTTCTTAGCAAAATGATCAGTAGGAAAAACTAGAAATACTTTCAAATAAAATGCCATGTTAGAATTCATAAAACATGTTTTTCAAATACAGGTGTTTTTTTCTTTGACAATTTCACTTTAGGTAACTGGTTTCCTTTAGCTTTTTAAAATCTATAAAGACTATTTTGTACTCGTGCTTATTTTCTAATAGACTAAGAAATCAAATGTTTAAGTCCCTCAAATTTATTTTAATGATTAAAGCTAATATACCTGTAAATATTGGGAAAAAATTACTGAAAAGTTGAATGTGAATAGTTAATAAAAGTACTTGATACTAGGCCTCCATAACCTGCAATTACAGTTTAAGATGATGAATGATTTTAAGATACCTTACATATTTTGGTACTTTTTGAGCTCTGTTTTGAAGAAAATATACCAGTTAAAGGAGAGTGTAGACATTACAGTGTATTTAAATTGTATCAAAACAAAATGTTTTTGCTTAATGCAAGCAAAAACAAATTGGTATTTCTAGACGTCAAAGAACTAAATAGAATCACATGGATGTAATCATTGACTTGATTGTTTGATTTATGAGTAACGGACAAATGTGTTTCTGGCCAAATCCTTATTAAACTGAGGTTTAGATACATAATTCTTGAAGGCTACTGATGGTGTTCTCAAAGGATTTATTTCAGTTTCAGGTCATTGTATTTCCCAACTGACAAGAACAAATTAATTGGAAATTTACGTAAACTTAAAAAAAAAATGAGGGTTGCCCCAAGAGTCTCAAATTAAGAGGGCCAGTTGTTCAAACCCACTACAATCAGTTCAGTCTACACAGAGCCCTTTGTAAAACTGATCTAAAGTTTGATATTGGAGGCAAATTCTTAGAGTTGCTACCAGTTGAAAATAAAGATTATCTTAGAATTTGGTAAATAAAGGGACATTTCTGTTTAATATTCTGTTAGTAAGGTGGTATTCATGAATCTACCATCAGAAAGCAATTTTGTATGTGCCATTTCTTGCCTTTTTCCCCTCCCAAAACACATTCAGACCTCCCTTTCCTCCTGCCCCCTGTCTACACAGTCATGTGTAACAGTGATTACATTCACTTGCTTGGGATTCCACACCTCGAACCTGATATTCCACTATTCTTTCTCTTCCACGGTGGACTAAAATGGTTAAGGGCTGTAAAGCCTACTAACAAGAAAAATCCAGTCAGCTTTTATTTCAGCTTGTCTATACAGATGCCTTGAATTCCAACCCACTTCTAGAAATGAGCTTATCATAGGTGCATAGCTGAAGAAATACATCTTATCATACAAATAGCTTATCAGTAGTAAGTCATGAAAACTACGTCTTAGAATTAGAGCTTACCCCCAAACCACTTTTCACATTCTAGCAGTCATATGCAAAAATTGACATTTTACAAGTATTGCATCTTTGAAAAGTCCTTGGCAAGTTGTTTTTGTAGATTTTCCCTAACTGAGGTGAATATGCAATTGAGGCTAGCTTCATCTTATCAGGAAAACAATATAGATGTAATTCATATTTTTGTAAATAGAATACAGATAAGTTAAATCTTAAAAGTTAGTACTTGAAGAGGTAAACTTTTCCCTGAAATATTATTTCAGCATGCATGAAATTATGCATCTAGAAAAAAAAATCCTTAAAAGCAAATTACATAATTCACGTTCTCAATGAGTTTTGTGATTCATCCAAGGTCATGTAGCTAGAACAAAATAAGAAGTTAAGTCTTACGACTCCCAGTCCCTTTGCTCTTACAGCATTATGTCTAACTACTCTTGCTCTTCAGTTCTCTATGAGTATACTTTCTACTCAATTCATCATTCTCTTGACATATAAGTAAATCTAGAAATGTTAGGTATTTTTATTAAAAGTTGTCACTTTTAGAGCATTTTGGTATCTTTAAAATTTTTAATTGCTCCCTAAAACTAGCAAGAATAGATTTTTCCCTCAATAAGAGAAGTTGAATTTTATCTTTTACATTTTCAAATATTAGCATGAAAACCAATCACACAGAGTTAATATGTGACAAGCAAAATTTTTGAAGGATTTGAACAAACACACATGAACAATTTTGCTTTAATACATGTACTTATTTTTCCATGGCTCCTTTTTTTTAATATCATTCCATTCCATCTCTTTCTTTATATGGTGCTTAAGTTGAATATCTAGTGCATGACTATTAGGATATGGTTAATATTTTCTAGTAAAGAAGGAAAACAAAGCCAGTAATAACTATTTTCTTCTCATTGAAAGTAAATATTGTTATGTTTATGTACAAAATATTATACAGGTTGCATGTCTAAACATGTATGTATATATGTATATGCGTTTATATGTGTGTACCTATCTATATAGTTACTGATCTCAAAACTCTTTCTGCACTGTTATTTCTGAGAAAGTTTGTTTTTCAGAAGATGAAAAACACAGGTAGCAAGAAATTGCAGTACATCTAAAATTATGCTGAAACTGTGATGCCTCAGATAGGATTGGCTCAGACATCCTGGGTCCCTAAAATTACATCATGGGAATCTTTACTCTGATTAGCTGTGCTGCACAATGATTTCACTGTTTGAATCGTAGCCACTGAATTGCTGGATAGCTGGGAGGCAGAGAGGGGTCATGCAGATGTCAAGGATATTCAAGGCAATTTTTTTGGCTTTCTGATGTTGACTTTGTAGTATTGGGGTCAGAATGTTTTTATTTCTTGACAAATCCCTTGGAGAAGTAGTTTAGTCATTTTGGCTTGAGTCCCCCTCCCACTAATTCCTGAATATAATAGGTCTTTTTGTGCCTATTTGTTAAATATAATGGAGAAAGAGGACAGATATAAGAAATAACAGTGTCATTGACGGTGCTTACCCTGAAGTTTGCAAATGGTTACGTTTTTATCAAATGAGCATACTCGTATCCCCCCACTCTGTATTTCTTTCTCACTCTATTTCTCTCTCTCCCTCCCCAGCAAATACTGGAACACCTTTTTATTTAATTTTGGTGCCTGAATCTGGGAATGCATAGAGAAGAAAGTGAATAGCAGTCTTTCTATGTGGACATTCAATCACTGTCAACAGCTTATTTTTATGAGTAGTAAATTTGCTTTCAAAATAAGCACAGTGAAGAAAAAAAATGTGATGCTAGAATTTAAAGAGCAGTATATCACTTGACTAGTGTTCATGCATAAAATAGAATCAGATCCTACTGGGTTTGTGATAGGACTGTTAACTGACCCACAAGGATAAAGGCACAAAGGTAGATATTTAATTCCCTTGCTCCCGGCCAAGTGAACATTTTTCAAAAGAGCTAACTAGTAGAATCATTGATTTTCCTCTTTGCTCTTCTTTGATTCTCACCGACATTTGAGCTTATTCCTATTATCATGACTTCATTAAATCTCATAGTTTATTACAGAGGAAACATGCCTGGTAAGGAAGTAAACTGAGGTTCAGGAATACCATAGATCATTATTTCCAATTTTTATAGTAATTTTACTTATGTCTTACAAAATTGTCATAGTACTTTGTTAGATATTCTCTAATTATATTGTGTCTTTTTCCTTGCTATTGAGGACTTTTCCTTTTTCTTCTCAACAAGTTTATAGAACCAAGTTGGAGAAGTTTGTGTGCATTTGGTTTAAAATCATTGCCTTTGATTTTATATTTGATAATAAAAGCAAAAGCAAAATGCCAGGCAGCTTATCATAACTCAGAATTGTGCTTCTTATTTATATATATGTATGTATGTATATAGTCTGTGGTTGTAATGTTTTAATTTCCTACCATGTTATTGAAAAATTATATGACTATCTTTACATAGTAACATTTTTGTTTGGTTTACAGAGCTGAATCTTAGAACTATTGTAAATTCTTCATAGTTTCTCTAGTTTTTAAAATGTAGCAAAAAATAATTTGCTTTTACTTTTTCATCTAGAAGTATCAAAGTTGTGTCAAAATTTAGAAGAGTTAAGAATGAAATAAAATGCCAGTAATTTTCATTATTTTTAGCCTATAGACCTTTGCTAACTGAACAATGAGGAAAAACATATTTTAAAAATTTGCCAGTGTTTATAAACTTGAGGATTTAACCCAGTTATTCAACATCAGATGAAAGGTCATCAGCAAGTAATATATGAATTGTTCACTGTATGGAATATACTTTGGATTTTGTCTGGTTCAAGTCACTTCAACTCAGCTGCTTTGAATTTCTGATTGGATGTAGTCTTATGTGTGGTGTGTAGTGTTTTTACTGTAACCAGAGGGAGTGGAGAGATCCATAGAACACCCTATTTCCATGATTCTCTCAGTAGTCTGCGCTGAGCAAAGAAAGAAATTCACTTATAAACCAAAATTACAACCGAAGAATTTTAAAAGTGCTTTGTTTAAATTAGATGGAAAATATGAGTAGTATGTGTGATTTCTTTTTTTTTTTTTTAGAACACTTTCTTTTTTTTGGTGTGTTGCATGGGATTACAAAGGATGACTAGATTTTAAGAAGGATAAAACTTAAGACGTGCAGGCATTTCTTTCACCACACATCTTTGCAAAAATTATTCTCTTCCTTTGGCCAGTTGTCAGTCTTCAACTTTTTGACAAAGATTGTTGAAGGGGGTATAACTTTTTAATGTGACTCAAGACCAATTATTTTGGTTAAGTGTACTGTGAAATATTATAAAATTCCAGCTAAAGTAGAGCACATAATTATAATTAGCATATATTAAGTTATATATATGGGGAAACTTGTTAATTGTACTTAACTAGCATAATTTACTGCCATAGATACACAATACTGGTAACAATTTTCTGGAACTGAGCAGGTCTGCTTGTTGATATTTAGCCCTTTTGAGGATGTTGCAAAGAGTAAAAGTATGAATTAATATGAAGTGGGACAATGCAGTGGAGCCTGGGGAAACATTTGAACCTTGAGTTACACCTCATATACTGCCTTTGTATCTAACTATTTTGCCCCACCTCTGTACTTGTAAATGTTTATAATATTTGTAAAAATTTATTTGAATCATAAAATGCCCATTTCAAAAAACAAAAAGTTAAGAAAATCACCCATTTACAACTCAATAAGTCAAATTTTTAGTGTTCTTAATTTTTATTTTGTTATTTCACACGATCTTACAGTACACATAAATGGCAGGCTTTTGAGAATAACTAAATGGCTTAACTGTTCAGTGGAAGAACAGTATTCATCATACAAAGTAATTTTTTAACTTCTTTCCTATAGTCACACATTTGGTTTGCTCTCAGATTTTTGCTATTGTATATTTATTCTGCATATTACACATGTATTCTCAATTTTTTACATTTTTGATAATTTGTGTTGACATAAATATTTATATAAAATAAATATTTTATAATATACCCTGATATGTCTAAAGATTTAAGTTGAAGTGTAATTGCATTTGGGCCCAACTTTCTATATAAGTAGACTAGCGATTTCTGTGGGTGGTTTGGGACATACAGGAACCACATGGGTGTTATTCCCACTATCTTGTACTCCCTGCAACTTCATCACTAAAGAATCACTTTCTAAGTTAAAACTCTGCTCCCTACTGGTATCTCATTAAATTATTATCAATCAATCAATCTGCTGGTAAAAATTTATCCAGTGCTTTTTCTTGACAAGTAAAAATCAACACTGATGGAATAAAACATTGATCAAAGGAGAGAGAGAAAGGGCATTCTCACTTTTTAGGCATTGCCACACAGATCACTTTACTTTGTTCAACTTTGGTTATGAGGAAAACACAAAGGATAAATGTTCTTTGTTCAAGGGGAAAATCCTGAAATGAGATGAGCTCAGAAATGAGAACCCACATGAGAGGTAAAATAAACAAGCACACAGCTAATGACAGAAAACCTATTACCTATCCACTTGCCTAAGATAAATAGTTAAGCAGATGCTGAGGATGAATTCTTGTCTATTTTCATAGTACTATCTAATACTAGTCAAGGATAATAAATGAAAATATCACAACACCATGGATCTATATAGGAATATGAACTGACATGCATATTCTAACAATGGCAGATATTTCCTTATTTGATGCCTTTCATTCCTTCATTCTCAGAAAGATACTGTGTATCTGAACCCCCATGTTCTATGGGAATCAGCACGTATTTTATATGTTTAATCTCTCCCGGATCTTCGTACTTCCTTCTCTTCCTTCATCTAAGTCTCCATCTCCAAATAGTTCCTTTAAAACACAAAAACAAAAAAATGCTTTAAAAATAACTTCTTAGTTTCCTACCATCTTATGAAGAGACCACTATGCAAAGCCATCTTTAGTGTCAATGAAAGTCAGTTGTAAATGTTCTATATATTTCTTATTTTCCTTTTCACTGTGAAATGACATTTTAGCACTCTGCTATTAGACTTATTAGACTTCTAACACTTACTCTAATGAAGCAATACATTTCTCCAAATTGACATTCATTTTCATATCTCATCTCTTTCATAACTTCTCTGTTGCCTTTACCTCCTCTTACTACTTCTTGACATTCACTTTCTTTGGCTTTTGGTTGTCATTTCTCCTACTTTTCTATTCTCTTATCTTAGCCTTCATCTTTATGACTCCTCCTATGTGCTGTTTAAATACAGATAATTTCTAGGGTTCTTCTGGGTTTTTCTTCACATGGTCACTCTGTAGGATCTCATCCACTGGGAGAGATCATGTTTCTTACCATCTGTTTACTAGTGATGCCAGAATTTATATCTCAGGTGTCAATCTGTCTCCTGAGCATATTTTCTATATTTCCACCAGGACACATGCACACTCTGCATTTGTAAAATAAAATTTATATTACTTAGCAAAATGTAACCCTTGTCCTGTATTCTGTCTCCAAGCTAGAAACATTAGGTTCATTCTTGACTGGTTTTTCTCATTCACATCTTATGTTCAACCAGTTATTTTGATTCTACTTCAGAAATGTCCCTAATATCTGAATCTTCTCACTCAATTATCAGTGCTTCAAATCTCATGAAAGCATTCTACTCAAAGACCCTACTATTTGTCCTGAGTGGAAGACCTTGATTTGGAGAAGGAAATGGCAACCCACTCCAGTGCTCTTGCCTGGAGAATCCCAGAGACAGAGGAGCCTGGTGGGCTTCCGTCTATGGGGTCGCACAGGGTCAGACACGACTAACACGACTTAGCAGTAGCAGCAGCAACACTATGTGTAAAGCTGATACTGGTACTTTGGAAAGATGAAAATATTTACCCAACTTGCCTATTGTTGCTGATCTGGACTGTTGAGTTAGCCTTCTCATTTCTCTCCCTGCCAGCACAATCTCCAGTCGGCCATTATCTTTCTCCATATTGCAACTACAGTATTTTTCTGTAGAGACAGTGTACCAATGTTCATTTTGTTCCGTTTATTAAAAATCTCTTCTAGAATCCTGTTGCCTATGTAGGAACTCAGAATCTGGGACACTGAATGGATCAGCCATATTTTCTCAGCTCCCTTCCTCCTCCTCTACATTAAATTAATCCTTTCCAAGCACATCAAACTTTTCACAATTTTCCAAACACTGTTTATTTTTAGGTGCCTTTGTAGATACTATTATGCAACTTGGAATGGCATTACCCATCACCACAACACATTTCTATGCACGATTAAGATTAACCAGTTCATTCCGGTAAGCATGTTTGTCACTAGATTCTTCCTGCCTTGTAGTATCTTTTTTTTTTTTTAAGTTGCACTTTGCAAAGTCTACATACAGTTAAATCTTTCACAACTCTGATAGTTTCAACTGACCTTGTTTTTCTAAGGGACTAAGACATCTTCCTAAATCTTTAGCACTTTTCCTAATATGTTAGTTGAATGATTTAATGAACTTAAATTGGAGGTGATTTTTTTTTTTTTTTTAGCCAAGACCACATTTCTGACTTTAATTCTGGTGCAAGGGGAAAACAGTAAAGCACAAAGAACTCCAGCAGGAAATAATGTATTTTGAATATAAAAGGTAAGCTCTTGAGTTTATAAATATGAGGCCCCAATTGATTCAGAGTATATTAGAATTTCTAAGGAAAGAACGATAACCACGAAAAACTATCAGAGGAAGATAACTGTTCACTGGTTGGGTTTTGGGCATTTGTTTTTCTCATCATTTACAAGTATATTTTAGTAAAGGCACTATATCACTTCAGTTCAATCACTCAGTCATGTCCAACTTTTGCAACCCCATGGACTGTGGCATGCCAGGCTTTTCTGTCCAACAATTCCCAGAGCTTACTCAAACTCATGTCCATTGAGTCCGTGATGCCATTCAACCATCTCATCGTCTGTGGTCCCCTTCTCCAGCCTTCAATCTCTCCCAGCATCAGGGTCTTTTCCAATGAGTCAGTTCTTTGCATCAGGTGACCAAAGTATTGGAGTTTCAGATTCAGCATCAGTCCTTCCAATGAATATTCAGGACTGATTTCCTTTAGGTTGGACTGGTTGGATCTCCTTGCTGTCCAAGGGACTCTCGAGAGTCTTCTCCAACATCACAGTTCAAAAGCATCAGTTCTTCGGCCCTCAGCTTTCTTTATAGTCCAACTCTCACATCCATACATGACTACTGGAGAAACCATAGTTTTGAATAGATGGACCTCTGTTGGCAAAGGAATGTCTCTGCTTTTAAATATGCTGTCTAGGTTGGCCATAACTTTTCTTCAAGGAGAAAACTTTTTTTTTTTTTTATGGCTGTAGTTTTTGGAAATTATTCACAGGTGGTTTGAAACCTAATACAGAAGATTGCCCTCATAGAACAACTAACAGTAAGGAGTATATAGCCTAGAGTAAAGAACCATAGAAATAGGATAACACAGTGCCTAGACATTTACAGGGGCAAAAGCACAATAGTGGTTCTGGTTACGAGAACTGATTAAGAGACAAACAGAAGATAGCACTAATGTGGAAGTCAGCAGTGCTACCTGTGGTATTGTAAGAATGATGGGGAAAGTGTGTGTGATGGGAAAGTGTGTGTGATCATGGGAGGCAGAGACCAGCACAATGAAATCTTTTAGAGGCTGTGAAAGAGTCAAAATATTGGGTAACAAGTAGAAATTTAGAGTAAACTTTCATCTAAAATCTACTTTATGGCTTATTTTACATGGATATGTGTACATCAGTAAATACAGGACTAAATAACAAAAACGGTATGATAGTCATCACAGATGTATCAATTGTTGGAGCTTTATTATATGTTGTGAATGGTACTAAACATCATCTCTCTTCCTATAATAACCTGATAAGTTAGGTATTCACCCAATATTAGAAGTAAGGAATCTGAGGGTCACAGAGGTTAAAGAATTTGCCCTGAATCACACACCTCGAAACAAGCAGAGCAATGACTTGAGTATGGGAACTTTGATCCAAAACTCCATGTTTTTAATAGCTACCATTATATTGCATCCTTCTGAAGCTATTAGACATTTCTACAATGTTCTTTTTATGATAGCATTTTATAATGAAGTTTATGTTGACTTAAATCTTTATTAAAGACTGTAGCCAACCCTTCAGAAAGGCAGTTCAAAAGTGTCCTCTTATATTGCTAAGAATTTGTTATCTAACTTATGCTTTCATTTGAATATTTTTATAGTTATGATTTAAATACAAAACTGTGTATTTCATCTTAATATGTGAACTGCTTTTAAGAGCTACCTTAAGATTCTCTCCAATTCTCTCTCTTTAGATCAATATTTATAATTCTATGGAACTTTTGTGGAGTGGCATTTTTAAAATAGAATATATAGCTTTTCTTAAAACTTTGGGTTGTGCAAGGTTTGAGTTCATTCTCATTGCAAAGTTTGTTCAGGGCTAATTATGTTGTGTGTGTGTGTGTATTTGCAGTTAATAAGCTTAGATACTAGGGGGGAAAACAGTGGAAAGATTATACCACAGATAATTAATAAAAATCAATTAGTTTGTTAATGAGTACTCTGTCAGTACCCAAGGTGGCAGAAACCAGCTGGGGGAAAGAAATCAGGATCTCTGAATAGGACATTTAGAATGCCTGAGTCCTGCTGAGAATTCGAGAGGAAATAACTATAAGAAGCACTTACTTGGGTTAAAACTGGCTAAATTTCCTCTTGAGATTGCAATTCCTCTAGCTAATAAATCTAGTAAAAAAGTGATTCACCTTTAGTGTATGCCATAAAGCATTTTCTGAGGCCTTAAGTACATTGCTCACTGCCCTGTATTAAAAACAAACCCACAGTTGTAAATGTCAATGACTTAGAATATTAGAGCCCTTGCATCTTTCTTATGTTAGTAGAAAAGCTGGAAGCACCCATTACCTCTATGACTTTTTACATTGTATTTCTATAAATGGCAAAAGTCAAACATGAGCTGACAGGGAAATACAATATCTGTCTTCCAATGGTCCTTGGACAAAAAAAGCAGAAAATTGCAATGACAGAAATTGACCTTCATAGAAAGTTTTTCAGAACAATCTATTCTCCCATTGTTAATTATATTTATGTTAAGACTATTACATCTTCATCATATGTAATTATGGATCATTTATAACAGTAACACAAAAGATGATTTACATTAAAAAAAACTAAATCCATTTGATATATCTTCTCTAAGGATTGAGGAAAAATGCATTCTAGTGGACTCATAGCTTTTATGTGAATTTGTATGTACAGTTACATTGTAAATAAATATTTTCCAATAGTTGTTATGAACCCAGATATGATTGCTAATGGGTCTCCCTCTTGGATAAAAGATCAAGTCTAAAAGATGTTTTCAGTACTGTTTACTCTTTGTAATAATTGTTCCAATTTCTATGAAGTAGATTTATAGTATAGAGTAAGACATACAAAATTGGTATGGAAAAATTTTGCCTAATAGCTCCCTCTGAGTATGAGTTAGACTCCTGAGGGTAAAAGATCATCGATTTGACTTAACTCAAATAGTTGGCTTCCACAGATAATAAGGTCCTCTAATTATCTATACAATTTCTGGATAGTGAAACAGAATACTCACATGTGGGTAGGAGAAAAAATAGACTGCATGCATATAAATAAATGACCAAGAAATTTTAGATTATTTTTAGTCAACTAAATAAGTCAATAGGTTAGTGTGCTTTTTTCTTCAAATACATACAGAACTACGTGCTTAAAAACCATGTTCATACAATGGGCAAAAGTGGTATCTACACTCATTTAAGTAAATTGGATTACAGTTTCTTTTTTAGTGCTTTCTGATATTTCCTCTTTTTCCTCTAGTACAGTTTTAATTTCCTAGGAGGCAACAGTAATAGTCTCAGTTTCATGACCTTACATTTCTTTTAATGCATGGGATTTTTCAGAAGTTCTTGCTTCTGCCTACATATAAAATACAATTATGCTTTATTTCAAAATATGTTGAAAAATGAACTCATCTCATATTCATTTTAGGAATACATATAGAGAGATTACACAGAAATGAGGAATTCATCTGTGAATAGGTGAATTTTCAGAGCACATATGTTAGATTTATCATTTTCCATTTAGCCTTTGCTATTCCATCAAGAAACTGGATAACATTCTTCATACTTATTAACCAGTTGCATGATTTTTTTTTTCCCATCAACTGAAAAGAAGGAATTTTTTGAGGCCATTTCCAACTTCTTGGAAACCCTGTGAACTCAGACAAACCAGCCTGACCTGTGGGATGGATCTAACTCCTTTCAAAGGTTCATGACCCCATGAAATATGGCAGAGTTACCTCCAGCTTATCACAGAATTAAAATTTAATATGGGAAATTAAAATTTTAACTTGTAGAATGCATTTCACTTTTGCTCTTTAGGTGCTGCAGACTATCACATAGGCAGTATATGGTTTTACCCTTTCTCTCTTTATTGATTTTTAATTGCTTTTTAATTTTAGTTGAAGGATAGTTGCTTTACAATATTGCCTTGGTTTCTACCATACATCAACATGAATTAGCCATAGGAATACATATGCCCCCTCCCTGTTGAACCTCCCTCCCATCCCCCACCTCTTCACACCTCTCTAGATTGTTATAGAGCTCCAATCTATAGTTGGAGTTATAGTTCCCTGAGTCATATAGTAAGTTTCCATTGGTTGTCTATTTCACCCCTTCTCTTTAATGTTAAGGAAATTGAGGCTTTAAATTACTTACTAATATGGCTAGACTTGTGAATAAACCAATGACCTCTGATATGGGAAAGCTGAGGAATAAATGCCTGGTCTGTCACTATATACTCAGACTTTTTAACCCCTCTGCCTTGGCTTTCCAGGTGGCACTAGTGGGAATGCCAGTGCAGACGATGTAAGAGACAAGGGTTTGATCCCTGGGTCAGGAAGATCCCCTGGGGGAGGGCATGGCAACCCATTTCAGTATTCTTGCCTGGAGAATCCTTGGACAAAAGAGCCTGGGAGGGCTACAGTCAGTGGGGTCACAAAAGAGTCAGACATGACTTGGAAACTAAACAATAACAATAAACTCTTAAAGCATAGAGCCCGGTAATATTGCTTTCATTTATGTCACAACTAAAATGTTTGTGAATAAGAGTCAGATATGACTGTAGCGACTTATTACGGAAGCACGTGTCTTGGCTAGTTCATCTGAAAATAAAGATGCTATTTCATAAAATTATTGTGAATATTAAGACAAGGTAACTTTTTTAAAGAACTTATAATAATGCATATGGCAACCCACTCCAGTCCTCTTGCCTGGAAAATCCCATGGGTGGAGGAGCCTGGTAGGCTGCAGTCCATGGGGTCGCTAAGAGTCAGACACAACTGGGGGACTTCACTTTCACTTTTCACCTTCATGCATTGGAGAAGGAAATGGCAACCCACTCCAGTGTTCTTGCCTGGAGAATCCCAGGGACGGGGAAGCCTGGTGGGCTGCTGTCTCTGGGGTCGCACGGAGTTGGACACGACTGAAGCGATTTAGCAGCAGCAGCACACAATAAGTGCTATAGAAGTTTTTGCAAAATTAATAATTTTAATGCATTCAAAATGTATAAACCATTCCTTTGAAAGATTGCCAACCAGTGGAGTTGCTAGAAATAAACACTTATTCCTTCATTTGATATTAGATACTGTGTTATTAGCTCAACAAATTATGGAACTCTTAGTATTTGCCAGGATTAATGGTAGCTGCTGGAGATCAAGGAGAAAGAAGTGCTGCCCTCAAAGAGTCTATTCTGGTTGAAGAGATTGAAATATCTAAATAAATAATTAAAACACAATGTGATTGGTGCTATGAAATAGTGTCAGAAAGCTATAAATTTCAACTTCAAGGGAGGCCTCACAAAGGAGTTTCAGTAGTTCTTGAAGTTTTAATAGAAATATTTCTAGCAAAGACAGAGGAAAATACATCTTCATTAGCGCAAACAGAAAGGATGGATGAGGCTGCGGCTGCTTTAGCTCTGCTCTAGGCCTTTCTCATTCAGGGAGAGGTTAGAGGATCAGCCCAGTGTGGGGCCTGCCCACTGTCATGCAGAAAGGAAGAGCAAGGGGGTGAGCCCAAGCCTGCAACCACACTTAGAACTTCTGATGTGCTTGTGTCGCACCTCCACATTCTGTGAATCAAAGGAAGGTACATGGTCAGCCCCAAATCACTGAGTAGGGTTCTGTATACTGGATGTTTCTCTCTGGAGTGTAGTAGAGGCCACATGACAATGTGCAGGGATGACAGTCTCCCTGTGGAAGAAAAGAAGTGAATAATTGAACTGTAATATGAACCATCCCATGCATTTAGGAAGCTTGGGGGTGGGGTGGGGTGGATCTTTTGTGGTTGGAGTAAGACCATTTAATTGTAATGAATGGGGAGTAATAAAACAAGAAGGATAAATATTGCTAAATTGCACACTATCTTGTATCTTGCTGAAACGTCTTGACTTTATCCATGATGAGAAATACATTTTTAGAAATATGACCCTGGCCAAAATGTAGAGGAAGGTCTGGATAAGGAGAAAGTGGAGGTATACAGGCTGGTGATGGGAAGAAGCTGACAAATACATGTAGAGGACCTGGGGAAGGTAGAATTGGCAGACAGACCCACTTTGGGAGATGAAGAGTAAGAATGTGAGAAGAAAGTAAGGAGGGGTGCAGCTTGGATGGCTAAGTAATGAGATCGAACGAGCCGGGAAATATGGGGAAAATCAGTCATGATTAGCCAAGAAGGAGAGTCTTCTGTTAAGGTCAAGTTATAAGTCAAGGCAGGTTTCAGAAAATGAAACTTGCGGGCTGACTTCACAGGAAAGCAAGAGCCTGGAGTGAGAGGGATCCCTGGAAAAGCAAATAGGAAATGGCGATGAGAAAGTGAAAATGATATTAAGCAGCATGCCGTGATCAGAAATTTTAAGATAGGTATGGCCATAAAACTGATAGTCAAAGAAGGAAAATGCTGAAAAAGTCAAATATACTTGTCTCAGTGTTCTGGCCCATTTTCTTTATCAATGTTCCATCTCAGTTTAAGAGTACATGGAAATTGAGAATGACATGAATGCAATAAAAGGAACAAGGTATAAAAAGTCTTTTCTAATTAGTTAAACTCAATAAGGTTAAAGGCCAACTAGAAACCAAGTTATATTTGTGAAAGGAGTTTTGAAAATGACAAATGATGAGGAGAAATACTATATACATTTAAAACATCAATTTTTAATTTTTGTACATAGTAATCTCATGATAATTATTTTTTATGCTTTTTTAAAAGTTACTCATTTCATTTTAGGAATGTAGAAATGGTCAAACAAAAATTAGCATCAATAATTAGCACTAGGTCTCTGTACTAAGGCTTCCCAGGTGGCTCAGTGGTAAAGTCTTGTCCTGCCACTGTAGGAGACCTGGGATCAATCTGTGGGTCAGGAAGATACCCTGGAGGAAGAAATGACAACCCACCCCAGTATTCTTGCCCAGAGAATCCGTTCATAGAGGAGCCTGTTGGGCTACAGTTCATGGGGTCACAAAGAGTCAGATACAACTTAGCAACTGAGCATGCACACACTCTGTATTAAGTTAGCCTAAGTGATTATGTGGATCACTTCATGATCAATTTAGTTTATATAGCCAGAGTCAATATTAACATTGTAAATATCACATACTATTCTTGTACAATGCTAACATAAGACAGAATAAAATTTTATAAAGGAAAATATTGTTGTTATAGATTTTAAAATGAGGCTGGTTGTCTAGCTTAGACGGAAAGCAGCAGGTCAGAAAGGTCCTATTGGGTTTAAAACAATCAAGTCAGATTCTCAGCTTAACATTTCCAGAAATTCAGTTTGAAAAGTTACTCAATAACTTCTTAAAGACTGACTCAAGTTTAGTGTGAACTAAAAAAACCCCATCAAACCCTAACTTATAAACCATGATGTTCATTTATTCGTTCACAAAGTATATCGTTTCACTCAAGATTACATGAAAGAAAATTTACCTGAGATAATACTATATCTTGCATGGAAGTAAATAAATAAAATTTAAATAAAATTCTAATCTGAATTGCTATCAGGCTAGACCTGGACAAGATTCCTTTCTGTAGTCTAAAGATAATTTTCTCTACATACCCAATATTGACTGAATTCCTGAGGCCCGCTCTGGATAAAGGCTCTGCCTACAATGCAGGAGACCCAAGTTTGATCCCTGGGTCAGGAAGATCCTCTGGAGAAGGGAATGGCAACCCACTCCAGTACTCTTGCGTGGAAAATCCCATGGATGAAGGATTTTGGGGTTCAAAGAGTCCATGGGGTCGCAAAGAGTCGGACACAACTGAGCGACTTCACTTTCACTTTCAGGAGTTCCAGGACATGGGACCAGGAATCTGATCAGTGTTTCAGATGATTCTGATCCTGAGATAAGTTTCAGAAACATTGGCAAGAGATATCAACACTTGCTCAACTCCGTTTTCAAATATGGTTTGTACAGATTTCTGACTTCTCTTTCCAGATTGTTAAGAATAAAATTCTTACACTTTAATAGTTTATTCTTTAACATTTCTTAGTTGCTATGACTTATCTGAGAAATAGGCTTCAGTTCAGTTCAGTTGCTCAGTCATGTCTGACTCTTTGTGACCCCATGGACTGCAGCACTTCAGGCCTCCCTGTCCATCACCAACTCCCAGAGCTTACTCAAACTCATGTCCAAGGAGTCAGTGATGCCATCCAACCATCTCATTCTCTATCATCCCCTTCTCCTCCTACCTTCAATCTTTCCCAGCATCAGGATCTTTTCCAATGAGGTTGTTCTGCACGGCAGGTGGCCAAAGTATTGGAGTTTCAGCTTCAGCATCAGTCCTTCCAATGAATATTCAGGACTAGTTTCCTTTAGGATGGGCTGGTTGGATCTCCTGCAGTCCAAAGGACTCTCAAGAGTCTCAACACCACAGTTCAAAAGCATCAATTCTTAGGCACTCAATGGCACCCCACTCCAGCACTCTTGCCTGGAAAATCCCATGGACAGAGGAGCCTGGTGGGCTGCTGTCTCTGGCGTCGCACAGAGTTGGACAAGACTCAGCGACTTCACTTTCACTTTTTACTTTCATGCATTGGAGAAGGAAATGGCAACCCACTCCAGTGTTCTTGCCTGGAGAATCCCAGGGATGGGGGAGCCTGGTGGGCTGCCGTCTCTGGGGTCGCGCAGAGTTGGACACGACTGAAGCGACTTAGCAGCAGCAGCAGCATGTTTCTTTATAGCCCAACTCTCATATCCATACATGACTATTGGAAAAACCATAGCTTTGACTAGATGGACCTTTGTTGGCAAAGTAATGTCTCTGCTTTTTAATATGCTGTCTAGGTTGGTCATAACCTTCCTTCCAAGGAGCAAGCGTCTTTTAATTTCATGGCTGCAGTCACCATCGGCAGTGATTTTGGAGTGCAAGAAAATAAATTTTTTCACTGTTTCCATTGTTTCCCTATCTATTGCCACGAAGTGATGGGACTGGACACCATGATCTTAGTTTTCTGAATGTTGAGATTTTAGCCAACACTCTCTTTTTCACTCTCCTCTTTCACTTTCATCAAGAGGCTCTTTAGCTCTTCTTCACTTTATGCTGTAAGGGTGGTGTCATCTGTGGTATTTATATTTCTTTTGGCAATCTTGATCCCAGCTTGTGCTTCATCCAGCCCAGCATTTTTCATGATGTACTCTGCATATAAGTTAAATAAGCAAGGTGGCAATATACAGCCTTGAAGTACTCCTTTCCCAATTTGGAACCAGTCTATTGTTCCACGGCCAGTTCTAACTGTTGCTTCTTGACCTGCATACAGATTTCTCAGGAGGCAGGTAAGGTGGTCTGGTATTCCCATCTCTTTCAGAGTTTTCCACAGTTTGTGATCCACAAAGTCAAAGGCCATGGCATAGTCAATAAAGCAGAAGTAGATGTTTTTCTGGAACTCTCTTGCTTTTTTAATGATCCAGTGGATGTTGGCAGTTTGATCTTTGGTTCCTCTGCCTTTTCTAAACCCATCTTGAACATCTGGAAGTTCATGGTTCACATACTGTTGTAGCCTAGCTTGCAGAATTTTGAGCATTACTCTGCTAGAATATGAGATGAGTATAACTGTGCACCAGTTTGAGTATTATTTGGCATTGGAATGAAAACTGACCTTTTCCAGTCCTGTGGCCACTGCTGAGTTTTCCAAATTTGCTGACACATTGATGGCAGCACTTTCACAGTTTCATCTTTTAGGATTTGAAATAGCTCAACTGGAATTCCATCACCTCCAATAGCTTTGTTCATAGTGATGCTTTCTAAGGCCCACTTGACTTCACATTCTAGGATGTCTAGCTCTAGATGAGTGATCACAACATCTTGATTATCTTGGTTGTGAAGATCTTTCTTGTACAGTTCTTCTGTGTATTCTTGCCACCTCTTTTTAATATCTTCTGCTTCTGTTAGGTCCATACCATTTCTGTCCTCTATTGTGCCCATCTTTGCATTAAATGGTCCTTTGGTATCTCTAATTTTCTTAAAGAGATCTCTAGTCTTTCCCATTCTATTGTTTTCCTCTATATCTTTGCACTGATCACTGAGGAAGGCTTTCTTATCTCACCTTGCTATTCTTTGGAACTCTGCATTCAAATGGGTATATCTTTCTTTTTCTCCTTTGCCTTTAGCTTCTTTTTTTTACTCAGCTTTTTGTAAGGACTCCTTGGACAATCATTTTGAGTTTTTGCATTTCTTTTCCTTGGGGATGATCTTGATCCCTGTCTCCTGTACAATGTCATGAACCTCCATCCATAGTTCTTCATGCACTCTGTCTATCAGATCTAATCCCTTGAATCTATTTGTCACTTCCACTGTATAATCGTAAGGGATTTGATTTAGGTCCTACATTAATCATCTAATGGTTTTTCCTACTTTCTTCAATTTAAGTCTGAATTTGGCAATAAGGTATTCATGATCTAAGCCACAGTCTGCTCTTGGTCTTGTTTTTGCCGACTGTATAAAGCTTCTCCATCTTTGGCTGCAAAGTATATAATCAGTCTGATTTTGGTATTGACCATCTGGTGATGTCCATGTGTAGAGTCTTCTCTTGTGTTGTTGGCAAAGGGTGTTTGCTATGACCAGTGCATTTTCTTGGAAGAACCGTTACCTTTGACCTGCTTTGTTTTGTACTCCAAGGCCAAATTTGTCAAGGTATCTCTTGACTTGAAATGGGCATAGCTTTTGATTTTATAGAAACTTGGTCTCTTTAGTATCATGGTTCCACACCATATAAGGTAAACTATTTTGATGATAAATAGTCTCACTTACGGAGAAGGCGATGGCACCCCACTCCAGTACTCTTGCCTGGAAAATCCCATGGACGGAGGAGCCTGGTGGGCTGCAGTCCATGGGGTTGCGAAGAGTCGGACATGACTGAGCGACTTCACTTTCACTTTTCACTTTCATGCATTGGAGAAGGAAATGGCAACCCACTCCAGTGTTCTTGCCTGGAGAATCCCAGGGACGGCGGGGCCTGGTGGGCTGCCGACTGTGGGGTCACATAGGGTCGGACACGACTGAAGCGACTTAGCAGCAGCAGCAGCAAGGCTCACTTACTTCAGGTGGCTACTAACTACTTTAATTTCACAGGAAGATTTCAAAGGAAAATCTCACCAGTGCCTAAATATAGTTCTTTTCCTTATAGTTTAAAATTTGTTGTTGTTGTTCAGTCACTAAGTTGTGTCTGACTCTTTGTGACCTCTTGGACTATATAGCACACCAGGCTTCCCTCTCCTTCACTATCTCCTGGAGTTTGCTCAGATTCATGTTCATTGAGTCAATGATAGTATCTAACTGTCTCATCCTCTGCCACTCTCTTCTCCTTTTGCCTTCAACCTTTTGCAGCATCAGGGTTTTTTCCAATGTGTTGGCTCTTTGCATCAGATGGCCAAATTATTGGAGCTTCAGTATCAGTCCTTCCTATGAATAATCAGGGTTTATTTCCTTTATGATGGACTGGTTTGATTTCCTTTTAGTCCAAGGGACTGTCAAGAGTTTTCTCAACACCATAGTTCAAAAGGATCAATATCCCACAGAGCCACCCAAGATGTGGCAAACTGCAAATCTGAAATAGCTTGTCCAAAACTTTGCCAATGAATATATTAGAAATTCAGAATGATTTGCATTTTAAAAATTTAATGGACCATTGTCTATATAGTAATTGTATCATACACCAAGCGTGGTTGAAGCTGTGCTCTGTAATAAGTGGAGAAAAGTGTGTGTGTATGTATGTATCTTACTGTTTTTGGTTCAGGTCAGGTTCTCACCAAGTGAGTCTTCCATGTCACGCTTGCGATTAATCCTGTGTGTGTGTGTTTCTACTTTGAAATAACAATGAACAGACCATAAACCTATATAATAGAAATGAGTGAGAGGATTAAGAAAAGTGAAGTGAATGAGTGTATTTATGTCATTCCTTAATCAGATATGGATCCTTATCCTTGTTTTGTGCCAGGTACTGTAATTCTATGTGAAGACGATGGTTATAGTCTTCCTTTTAAAATTGACTTAAGGAATTAATATTGTTAACCTGAAGACAGTATTTGAGAACAGACAGCTATATCTCTTATGAGATGTCTGTTTAATGGTGTATCTTACAGAGTTTGATCAGGATCGATGAACTGAGACTTTTCCTGGAGACTTTTACCTTGATTTCAAAGAGACTGTGGAAACCCAAGGGTTCTGTTACTTGTGCCAAAGCAAGAACAGTGGTGGATTTTGCTGAAACTGCTTATGAATGTCTCCCACTACTGGCACAGCTGAAGTACTGTCTGTCCTTATCCATGTGAGCAGAGAGTAGAAATGAAAATGAAGGCAGGACTTGGCAAAGGTTAAGTTAAGATTTTACTATTAGGCTAGTGCTTTGATCATAAAGATTCAAATGTATCTATCACCGTACATCTGTGAGAATGTATTAAAAGGTTAATGAAGTTTTGTACCTTTTTGGACTTAGAACTAAATTGTCAGGTCAGCAAATATGAAAAATTTTTGTACTGGAGACTATCCTAGGAAATTGGGGGAAAAATGAGATGCCCTTATGATTTATTTCAGAACATCCAGGATCTTCAAACTGTTCTACACAATTTTGAGGCTGTTTCAAAGGAACTATATAGAGCTAATCCTGTTTAAAAAGAAATTGGGAAGGTTCAAGAAAATCCCTTATGTTAGAAATCAGGACAATATTTTTTTCTCCTGTGATTTATATACAATTTATAGACCTTTGAATCAAATATTCACCATTTTAATAATTTCCAAGAGACAACTGCTTCACCGCAGTCTGTAGCATAAGAATCACATCATAAGGCTGCCTATAATTGTCATACTGCCATGGGTTAAATGAGCAGAGCTTGAAGTGTTATTTTTTGAAAAAATTGAAAGGTTGTGGCAGTAATAAAAAGGTTGAATGGTAATGCCTCTAATTGAACAGTAAGGCCTCTTCCCTATTAAGTCACTCTTTCATCTGTCTTTTTAATTATTTCATTATCATTTTGTACTGCAGTTCACAATGAAATGACCATTTGTGTTTAAGTGAAAGCTAATTATTAGGACTGAATTATTGTGCAGTTTATTGATCCCTATGGTGGATTAAGGGCTTTAAGTTCGTCTAGACAGAATAGTTAGCAAAATGACAAAAGGAAACATATAAGACCCTTGGGAAGAATCCCTATGCTCCATAAGCAATTAATGCCTGCCAGGTAATGGAATTTAAGTTTATACTAAATCCAGCAGAGCTTTGACATTTCAACTGCCTTATAAACACATTAGTCTAATGAATTAAGACTTATGAATTGTGTTTAGACACAAGTAGGAATAGTAAGGCCAGTATATTTTCAGCCAGCATTGATTGAATGAAAAATAGATCATTTTCTCTCTGAATCTGATGAAAAATGGAATGTGTTCTTCTTTGTGTTTATCTCTCTTCATTCTGTTCTGTGCTGATGGATGTGTATTAACAATTTCCATTTCCCAGAGAACACTAATCTCCCTTATGGATGTGAAAAGTATGCAGTGATAAACCAAGAAAGGGAAACATACATATATGTGTGTGTATATAGTACTGCTGAGTAAGAAGCCAAATAGCCTATTCATCTCAATCCAGCGCTGGGCAATTTTTAAAGCCATCTGTCATTACAGTGATGAACGAATCCTGGTCTGAGCTGATGATACAACCATTGCTGTTATTTATAAGAGCATGTTCTTGAGTGGGCTTCGAGGAGATTTTACCCAATCCTTTAGTTATGTGACTTTTTTCCCCTAAACTGCTTGGTGTTCAAAACTCTTTTGACAACCCGGAATAAAGGATTTTTGACGGAAAGAAAAGTGCTAAAACTCTATTGATAGCAAAGATTTTGGCAACTACCCTAGGAAACCGTGACTAATTCAGACAGAGATGGTGCCAGTTTTTCAGGTAATCTTTGCTATCTTCATTTTCAGCCTTCCCACAAAAATCTCTTTTAGTGTACCAACCATGATTATTTAGGGATCAGGTAACAGATTTTTAGGTAATATGCTATAAAAATCAGGTACATTTTACCTGCATAGATTTCTCTGAATGAAAAGTTTGTTTTTTGTTTTTTTGTTTTTTTTTTGCTATGAAAGTTGGAACAGTATTGAATGTTTTAAGAACAGACTTCTGTTTTATATATATAAAATCATGTCAAAGACTATTCAATGAAGAGGTACCATACCAGACAGCCAGAGGCACAGTTTAAATATTTAAGTATATTTATACAAAATATGTTTTAGGTACTTATCATATAAGTTTGCATTATATTGAAAGCATTCTTATGCACCAGATATAATCTACTTAGCAATTGCAAAAATGTTTGCTTCCATTATATTTATGAACAATTTTATTGCTTGCATTTGACAGTGGCAAAGTAGCGAGTTTAATAAGCAAGCGTAAGTTTTTATAGCAATGGTTACGGACTTTTATGGTATTTAAACTAGATTAATCAGTGAAGTATGATAAAAGTCGAAGAATTGAACAGACTGTGTGCTCTTAAATATAAAACACTAATGGGGAAATCTTGCACGAGGCGATATTTGTTATTATGAAAATATAATAAAAGGATAATTGGTGGGGTTCTCTTTCTAGGAAAAAGCTGGGTTTTCTTAGCTCAAGAAGTCAAATTAATGCCTAGGGAAATAGGGCATCCTTCTTATATATAGACATGGTGCCACCTACATGAGAGTCGTTTGATTTTTAAAACCTAAAATAAAACTTATGCCTTACATTATGCCATTTTATGGCTGAATTGCAACTATTATCCTATAGAAAATCATACCAAGCGTTTTTTCTAGTTTTATCTTTGTAAAATTGCACATATGCCCCTAGACAGACATATTCAGATGTTGATTTATAATATGTTTGTATGATTGGACGATTTTGTTTTCTGTTTTGAAGAAAAACTGTTCACTTCTAATGAACAAAGTCGTAAATAATTTTTCAGAATGTTTGAAGTTTGAATGCCTCAAGTCTATTGGGGGAGAGGGGTTAAAGTAAAAGTTCAAGCGAAGAGGATTAATTCACTTTATAACAAATGATAGGCATATATGCTTCAAAGTCAATTACATCATGTTCTCTAAACTTAGAAATACTAATACTTGTATTCGTTACCTATTACTGCATAATGTATAGCTTTATTGTCTCAGTTTCTGTGGCTCAGGAATCTGGGAGCTGGGTTTCTCTGTATCAAAGTGAAGTTGCTCAGTTGTGTCCGACTCTTTGAGACTCCATGGACTGTAGCCCACCAGGTTCCTCCGTCCACGGAATTTTCCAGGCAAGAATATTGGAGTGGGTCGCCATTTCCTTCTCCAGGGGATCTTCCCAACCCAGGGATTGAACCGGGGTCTTCTGCATTGCAAGGCAGATGCTTTAACATCTGAGCCACGTGGAAGCCCTCTCTGGATCAAGGAGGATCACAAAGTTTCAGTCAAGCTGCCAAGATGGGATGGCGTCTCACCGAAAACCTTGTTGTCCTTTTCCAAACTCACTCACGTGGCTGTTGTCAGGGTTCAGTTTCTTGATGGCTATTGCCCTCCATTCCTTGCCACATGGGCCTTGCCATAAGGCAGCTCACAAGGCGGCAGCTAGTTTCCCTCAGGCCAAGGGAGGGAGTGCGGAGAAGGCAATGGCACTGCACTCCAGTGCTCTTGCCTGGAAAATCCCATGGACGGAGGACGCTGGTGGGCCGCAGTCTGTGGGGTTGCTAGGAATCGAACATGACTGAATGACTTCACTTTCACTTTTCACTTTTCTGCTCTGGAGAAAGAAATGGCAACCCACTCCAGTGTTCTTGCCTGGAGAATCCCAGGGACGGGGGGAGCCTGGTGGGCTGCCGTCTATGGGGTCGCACAGAGTCGGACATGACTGAAGCGACTTAACAGCAGCAAGGGAGGGAGTGATCACCAAAGATGGAAGCCAGTCATTTCATAACCTAGGATAGCAGGGACATGCCATCATTTCTGCTGTATTCTGACATAGGACTAAGTCAATAAGTCAGACACTTCAGAAATAGAACGGACACGGTTATGCACCCTAGGAGGTGGATATTATCATGGGCTCTTTTAGACATCGCCTCCTATAAAGTTGATGGCCTAGGAAAAGAGAGGAAAGAAAGTGAAGTCACTCAGTCGTATCCGACTCTTTGCAACCCCTTGGACTGTAGCCTACTGGGCTCCTCCATCCATGGGATTTTCCAGGCAAGAGTACTGGAGTGGGGTGCTATTTCCTTTTCCAGAGGATCTTCTGACTCAGGGATCGAACCTGGGTCTCCCACATTATAGGCAGACACTTTATCATCTGAGCCACCAGGGAAGCTTACAAAAGAGAGAAAAGAAACTATTAGAGTAGAATGTTGAGTCACATTAGGAGTGCACACAGAGCACAGAGGACGGCTCTGTTGACAGACTGTGTTACGTCAACTGTCCAGTGGGAAAGATCATCCAAAACAGATGGGAAGAACCAGTATCCAGTGGCGCATGTGGTAGTGGCAAAAAGAGTATTTCTGGTTGAGGGATATGTAAAAAGGCTTGCAGGTAAGTTTACAAGTTGATGCCTACAGCTAGAAGACAGTCTGTAGTAGGAAAGATGGGAATTTAGGCTTATGTTTGTGTTGTTGTTCAGTCACTAAGTCATGTCTGACTCTGGGAGCCCCTGGACTGCTGCACACAAGGCTTCCCTGTTCTTCACTATCTCCCAGAGTTTGCTAAAACTCATGTCCATTGAGTTGGTGATGCCATCCAACCATCTCATCCTCTGTCGTCCCCTTCTCTCCTGTCCTCAATCTTTCCCAGAATCAGGGTTTTTTCCAATGAATCATCTCTTCACATCAGGTGGCCAAAGTATTGGAGCTTCAGCTTCAACATCAATCCTTCCTATGAATATTTAGGGTTGATTTCCTTTAGGATTGGCTGGTTTGATCTTGCTGTCCACAGGACTCTCAAGAGTCTTCTCCAACACCACAGTTCAAAAGCATGAATTCCTAGGCACTCAGTCTTCTTTATGGTCCAACTCTCACATATCCATACATGAATACTAGAAAAACCATAGCTTTGACTAGACGGATCTTTGTTGGTAATGTAATGTCTCTGTTTTTTAATACGCTGTCTAGGTTGGTCATAGCTTTTCTTCCAAGGAACAAGCATCTTTTAATATAAGATGGTATAAGATGATAGTTGATTGATATGATGTATACTCATAGTCCAAGAAGTTGTTTATAAGTAGTTACATTTTATGTTCATTACACACCTTTCTTAAGGGCTTCCCAGGTGTCACTAGTAGAAAAGAACTTGCCCCCCAATTCAGGAGATGTAAGAGTGCAGCTTTGATTCCTGGGTCAGAAAGGTCCCCTAAAGTAGGGCACAGCAACCCACTCTAGTATTCTTGTCTGGAGAATCCCATGGACAGAGGAGCCTGGTGGGCTACAGTCCTTAGGGTCGCAAAGAGTCGTACGTGACTGAAGCAACTGAGCATCACACACACATCTTCCTTACAGACTTTCCATCTATTTATTCCTATAGGAACCGCAGTAACTTTATCCAACTTCATAATGTGTATATTAAAAAAAAAAATGTGATAGGGTTCTAAAGACCTGAGCCTTAGAAGAGCATCCAGGTGTGACACGCTGGCAACTTTGATTAGAAGTTTCAAGTATGCATAAATGACCCTTGGATAATAGGCAAACTAAAATGCACCCACCACTTTTCCTAGATTCTCCAAATCCAGAAATAATAAATTATATATTAATACATTCCCAGACAACTACTAATTCACTGGTAAATTGTGCCTGATAGTATGTCTTGGCCTTAGATGATGCCTGCAATAGAGTCAAAGCCAAGCGATGCTGTGTTGTCAAGTAAGGATAACAGAACTGACCTCAGATCTTCATTTCCTCATAGCTCAGAGGTTATGCATTGTTTTTTGTGTACTTGCAGAGTATTTTGCCAGTTGACTAACTCTGTTATCAAGATGGGAGTATGTGAGCCTTACAAAAGGATGAACTAACTTTCTACAGAAAATACTGTGAATGGTGTCTCTGTATCAAACCAGAACTGGCTAAACTTCTGGGTTAGAAGTATCTTATATCATTGAGTCACCTCTCTAACATGCATACAAAATGACATACACACTAAAGCTATGACCAACCTAGACAGCATATTAAAAAGCAGAGACATTCCTTTGCCAACAAAGGTCCATTTAGTCAAAGCTGTGGTTTTTCCAGTAGTCATGTATGGATGTGAGAGTTGGACCATAAAGAAAGCTGAGCGCTGAAGAATTGATGCTTTTGAACTGTGGTGTTGTAGAAGACTCTTGAGAGTCCCTTGGTTTGTAAGGAGTTCCAACCAGTCCATCCTAAAGGAAATCAGTCCTGCATATTCATTCGAAGGACTGATGCTGAAGCTGCAATTCCAGTATTTGGCCACCTGATGTGAAGAACTGACTCATTTGAAAAGACCCTGATGATGGGAAAGATTGAAGGCAGGAGAAGGGGATGACGGAGGATGAGATGGTTGGATGGCATCACCAACTGGATGGACATGAGTTTGAGTAAGCTCCGGGAGTTGTTGATTGACAGGGAAGCCTGGCATGCTGCAGTCCATTTGGTCACAAAGAGTTGTATATGACTGAGTGACTGAACTGAACTGACTGAAGCTCAGTTTAACAATGAACCTAGTATTTGTTGGGAAATTTACACTGAATTCATAAAATGTCTTTAATTGTAGCATAGATAGTGAAAAAAATATATACTAGTAGTTGAGCATTAAGATTTTATTTTCTTCAGGAAAAACTGAAACTTCCTAAATATTTGCTCAAACAACTAGCAAGCACATAGGATTGCATGTTTTATAGTGCTGTAGGAGAAAATGGAAATATACTATAGGTGTTAATCCTAGACTAGAGTTAGATAGACATCATGGATTTAAATCTTGGTTTCATTGCTGGAAAATTTCTAGAAAGTACCAACTTCTCTAAGACTCAGTGTGATCATTGGGGAAAAAAAATTGAAATGATAATGATGCTATTTCACAAGGAGGTTCTGCAGTTTAAATGAGTAAGCTACTGAAAAAGAGTTAATAAATGCAATGCCTAAATATTAAAGGCACTTAATATATTTTAGCTATTCTTATTAAATTTCCTTTCAAAAATCATTCTTATTTGGCTTTATTTTCTGATTTTGTTTTTATCCTTTTTATTTATTAAATAACAGAAAGCTTAGTATAACTTACAGAAGCAAAACATGAGAAATTGTACTTAAGATCAATTTGATGATTTGATCATCAGAGACCACTATAAGTATTCATATTATTCATTTGCTTATTCATTAAATCAGTATTGGGTGTTTTTTATATTTTACCACTAAATAAGGCACTGGGGCTACAATCCCTGCCCTCATGGAGTGTACAATCTACTGTGAAATAAAGATGCTAATTATGTAAACAAACGCAAAAACTGGAACTGATGTGCTGATTATAGAACTTGTTGCACTCACAGTAAGAACATGATATTACACGCTGGGAGTAAGAGGGAGTAAGTGTCAGTCAGCCTATGATTTTGCTGATAATAATAATGTATAACCCTGTATACGAGACAGCAAAAGACACTGATGTATAGAACAGTCTATGGACTCTGTGGGAGAGGGAGAGGGTGGGAAGATTTGGGAGAGTGACATTGAAACATGTAGAATATCATGTAAGAAACGAGTTGCCAGTCCAGGTTCGATGCGCGATACTGGATGCTTGGGGCTGGTGCACTGGGACGACCCAGAGGGATGGTGTGGGGAGGGAGGAGGGAGGAGGGTTCAGGATGGGGAACACATGTATGCCTGTGGTGGATTCATTTTGATATTTGGCAAAACTAATACGATTATGTAAAGTTTAAAAATAAAATAAAATTTAAAAGAAAAAAAAACATGCCTCTTTATTTGCATGTATGGTTAAGTAATATGCATTAATCATCTAGCTTAGTGACTAGTGAATAATCAGAACCTAATCTATTTTATATAGCCATAATTGTGTGCATATTTACAGGTATTATTAAAAAGGAATCATTGTTTGGGGCCATAAGCAATGTTAATACCAATATGCTACCCAATATACATCAAAATAAATTTTTGCTACTGAGAGAAAGAGTAACATTCAGTGAGATGTCATACCTAACTATAATAGGGGTTAGTTGTGTTTTTGATGAGACTGTTGTTCTAACACTCAATATAAAACTTCACATATCTTAGTGAATATCAGAATTGTAGACCCTTAAAATGTACTTACTCCAAATTTTCTCCAGTGCCTAAAATCTCTATTTTACATCTGGAAAATAGTTTCACTATACTTTGGAACACTCTTTTGACCCTTAATTATGTTATAATCAATAATTTAAACTCAATTGGTTCAGACTATATTGAACACTCACTCTGTTCACAAAACTTCTTTGAAAGTTTTAAACTTCATGATATGATAATTTGGTGAATTTTCAAGACCAGTTTAGCCTAGTAGCATACAGAGCATGTAAGTGCCCAGATGAGTAAACCATTAGCTTCTAATATAAGAAGAGGCAATTTTGAAAGACAGTTTGCTAAATCTATTTACTAATATTTCAAGTTAAATCTAAATGCACACATTTGATAATGAAAAAGTCAGTGGAGTGATCACTCTTACCTACATTTGCTATTTAGTAGTTTTATAGAACCACATTTTCTCTTAGAATAGTGGAAAACACTGTAAATTGATTAAATTAGTGCACTGATTAATTTTTAATAAGATTGCCTTGAGTGAATAGTTAATAAAACCTAAGAAACAGTTGTACTATGAACCTATGGATTATAAAAGAGAAATAATCTTCTCTGGTATGTTTTATATTTTGGAAAAAGTATAACTAGAAAGGTTTGGGTTTTAGAAACTGTGAGATAATATTAGACATATTAACAATGTATTTTTATCATGAGAAATTTAACTTCAGAATTCTAACTATAAGCCAAAATTGGAGGAAATAAACATGAAAATGGATGCATTTTCAGGGTACTTCAGACTCATGTGAGATACAAGCATTCTATTATGTAAGCATGTTAGATGCCTATATAATAATCTAAAGGTCTCTGATAAAGTCTCCTTTTCTTTAAAACAAATGATCAAATCCTTCCATAATTTACTTTGATTGATCATCTTCATTCCTGAATTTCCTAAGAAGGGGTCACTTCTGGTATCTCTGTAACTGTGCTGAGGCATTAATCCTTATTAAATATCTAGCTTGAGTAATTTGTTACCCCTTCTTGTAAGTACTAATTTATTATCCATGGAATGATTAACAGATTTGTTGACCCATTCTAAGAGCTTCCTCAGATTATAATTAAATGTATTTAGAATCTGTACCTCAGACTGAAATAATTTGAAGATGTAGACTAAGACATTAAAATCACATAATTAGAGTTTGAAAGAAGCAGAAGGGGCAGGGACATTGAGGAAAACTGGGTTACATCAGGCTGTGGCACTTTATCTGATAACAGTTGATTATGGAATTTGCTATACTCGTATTAGGTCTCCCCTAGGTGGCTCAGAATCCACTTGCAATGCAGGAGACCTGGGTTCAATCCCTGGTCAGGAAGAGCCCCTGGAAAAGGGAATACTCATATTAAGAATGTGATATTACATGCTAGGAGGGGGAATTTTTTTTTTCAAATACGCTGATGAGCTTTGAGATATAAAGTGAGATTCAGAGAAAACAGTGTGAGATGTTGGCAACTTGGAAAAGTGGGGACAGAGATAAAGGCCCCCCAAAAGAAAGAGGACATAAATATAAAACAGATACTGAAGAACTGAGAAACCAATGATGAAGAAACAGCAAAATGAATACATTATAAATTTGCATGTGGCAAATTCTGTGCATAAAACCTGTTTCACTGCAAATGGAGAAGCACAGCCTGCTGCCACTGCTGCTAAGTTGCTTCATTCGTGTCCGACTCTGTGCGACCCCATAGATGGCAGCCCACCAGGCTCCCCCGTCCGTGGGATTCTCCAGGCAAGAACACTGGAGTGGGTTGCCATTTCCTTCTCCAAGGCATGAAAGTGAAAAGTGAAAGTGAAATCGCTCAGTCGTGTCCGACTCTTCGCGACCCCATGGACTGCAGCCTACCAGGCTCCTCTGTCCATGGGATTTTCCAGGCGAGAGTACTGGAGTGGGGTGCCATTGCCTTCTCCACCTATAAGAAGGAAAAGGCTTAATTGTTTAGCCCATACATGCTAAGTTGTTTCTCTCTGTGATCCTATGGACCATAGCCCGCCAGGATCCTCTGTCCTGAAAATTAAAGATAAACTTAGTAGGCATGTTCTAACAAAATGTTTTTTAAAGCATGCATATCCAAGAAGATAACTATTACTCAAACAACTTGTTAACACACACACCAATTTTGATAAGTAGATATTAAACTAGTATTTTAAACTATTGAGCTAATTTGTAGTTTAATTCTATTATATTTTATTCATTGCACTAAAAATTTATCAGACTATCTCTAAACTAAAAAATTTTTGGCACCACTTCTGCATCTTCTGCTATCAAGAAACTTCCTTCCTTATGTAAGAACTTACAGCACACACATGAATTGAGATACTTCTCAATATGTGTGACTTGATAAGAGAACTTGGCTGGTCTGTACCCAAAAGAAAATTTCAGGCTCCCCCTAAGAGCTTTGAGAATTAGAGTTAAGTTTATTGAAAGAAGGTAAATCTGAAAAAAAAAAAAAAAAAGCAGGGGGTGGGCTTTAAAAAATGTTATAAGGCTGCATATTTCTGAGTGAGAACTTGTGTGTATGACAAGTGTCAAAGGAAATTTATTTGAAAGGGTATTTTTTTTTTTTTTTGTCATTTAACAGTGTCTACAGGTAAAGCATTTTGTGTTATAAATTTAATTGGCTTAGATTATACATTTTCTACCTACACGATCAATGCAGAAAAATGGAACTCTACCAATTCAGCCTAAAATGAGTCTGTTTATTTTAATCTCTCTAAAGTGTTTTTAGCTATAACCACCTAAGGTCTTTGTCTCTTCTACCACACTTGTATAAGTCTGTGTGAATTTTTGAAGTTTATTTCATGATTATTTGTCTTTTTCCTTTTTCTTTGTCCTTTTCCCTTTCATGATTATTCTCCTTTTTCTGTTTTGATATTGATATCTTTTCCATTTTCTTTGAAATGTTCTAGCTTATTTAAATAGACTTATGGCTAATATGTTATCACAACACTATAAATCAAACCTTAATATGTGGCCACGACTCCTTTAAATTTTTATTGTGTTTTCCTCCTCTAATTACTTTATTTGCTTCTGATTAAAAAAAAAAAATCCTTGGGTAATGTTCTATTTTAGACTTGCCTTCTGGTTCAGATGGTAGAGTCTGCCTAAATGCAGGAGACCCAGGTTCAGTTCCTGGGTCAGGAAGATCCCCTGGAGAAGGGAGTAGCAACCCAGTCTAGTATCCTTGCCTGGAACATTCCATGGGAGGAGGAGCCTGGTGGGCTACATTCGGTGGGGTCCCAAGAGTCTTCATGACTGAGCGACTAACACCTTCACTTTCATGTTCTATTTTACTGTTTTCTTTTACCCAAAGATAGAAAATTTGATCAAACATATCATTTTCTTTATGGGCTTCCCATAGGTGGCACTACTGGTAAAGAACATGCATGCCAATGCAGGAGACATAAGAAGCATGGGTTTGATTCCTGAGTCAGGAAGATCTGGAGAAGGGCAAGGCAACCCACTCTAGTATTCCATGGGGTCTTAAAGAGTCAGACACAACTGAAGTGACTTAGCAGCAGCACATCATTTTATTTAGTCTATTGTTTTTCCTTTTTAAAACTTCTGGTTCTTTCTTAGCACTCCTTTCCCCTGTTCTCATTTCTAGAATAGAAATATATGTTCATTTACATTTACTCTTCTATATTTATTTACAAATGTTATGAATTTTTTACATCATGTTTGAACTCTCTGCAATATTTGTTATACTTAGAAAACTGTTCTAATGACTTAACCTTGAACATAACAATTACAAGGAGTTAACTTTTATAATAATTGATACATTGTTTTAGTTTATTTGAACAGCATATAATTATACCTTTGAATTGAATTTGACTAACATTTTCATTACCATAACTTATAAACTTAAATTTGTTTCACATTTTTATTTTTTACTGAAAAAAAAATACATTTAATTAACTTATATGCAGTGTACATCATAAGAAACACTGGGCTGGATGAAGCACAATCTGGAATCAAGATTTCGGGAGGAAATATCAATAACCTCAGATATACAGATGACACCAGCCTTGTAGCAAAAAGCAAAGAAAAACTAAAGAGCCTCTTGATGAAACTGAAAGAGGAGAGTGAAAAAGCTGGCTTAAAACTTAACATTCAGAAAACTAAGATCATGGCCTCTGGTCCCATCAGTTCAGTTCAGTCACTCAGTCGTGTTTGACTCTTTGCAACCCCATGAACCACAGCAATGTTTCAAAGGATGGAACAGTAATTGTGTACAGTGTTTACAAAGTATTGAAAAAAAAAAGAGATTGATGAAATACCTAAATAAAATATTAATAAGAATTTCAGCATATTAAATAATCATGACCAAGTTATTGCAGGAATATAAGCATAGCTTAATATTAGGAAATCAATATACTTCACATATTAATTCTTAAATCTTACCACCTCCATTAATGCTAAAAAGGCATTCAATAAAATCTAATATGTAGTCATGATTTTTAAAGATTGAAAAAAAAAACAGTTAATGGGAGATAAATCAATGAATATTTCCTTAATACGGTAAAGTATATGTCAGTACAGTTCAGTCACTCAGTCGTATCCGGCTCTTTGCAACCCCATGAATCGCAGCACGCCAGGCCTCCCTGTCCATCACCAACTCCTGGAGTTCACTCAGACTCATGTCCATCGTGTCAGTGATGCCATCCAGCCATCTCATCCTCTGTCGTCCCCTTCTCCTCCTGCCCCCAATCCCTCCCAGCATCAGGGTCTTTTCTAATGAGTCAACTCTTCGAATCAGGTGGCCAAAGTACTGGAGTTTCAGCTTTAGCATCATTCCTTCCAAAGAAATCCCAGGGCTGATCTCCTTCAGAATGGACTGGTTGGATCTCCTTGCAGTCCAAGGGACTCTCAAGAGTCTTCTCCAACACCACAGTTCAAAAGCATCAATTCTTCCGTGCTCAGCTTTCTTCACAGTCCAACTCTCACATTCATACATGACCACTGGAAAAACCATAGCCTTGACTAGACGGACCTTTGTTGGCAAAGTAATGTCTCTGCTTTTGAATATGCTATCTAGGTTGGTCGTAAGTTTCCTTCCAAGAAGTAAGCCTCTTTTAATTTCATGGCTGCAGTTGCCATCTGCAGTGATTTTGGAGCCCCCAAAAATAAAATCTGACACTGTTTCCCCATCTATTTCCCATGAAGTGATGGGACCAGATGCCATGATAGTATATGTACCTCATTCTAAAAGTCAGCATCTTTTTAAAATTAGGAAACATTTTTCCACTAGAGTCAAGAAAAATGAAAGTACACATAATGTCTCTTATATGATTTTATTGGAGATACCATAGGTGTTAGTAAACGCAGTCAGGGAAAAGAAGTTGTGAGACATGAGCACTGGAAAAGGAGGTTTCTCTGGATTGGTATGAGACATATTAGTGCACCTGATGAAAAATCAGGAGAAACAATCGCACGAAGAATTTACTGGGAGTAACAGGATACAAAATTAATATATTAAAGCTAATACCCTTCAGATAGAAGGTGAAAAAGTGAAATTTCTTGGGCTCCAAAATCACTGAAACCATATAATTAAGAAAATGTTTTCTCCTTTGAAGGAAAGCTATGACACATCTAGATTGCATATTAAAAAGCAGAGATAAAACTCTGCTGACAAAGGTCCATATAGTCAAAGCTATGCTTTTTCCAGTAGTTATGTATAGATGTGAGAATTGGACCATGAAGAAAGCTGAATGCCGAAGATTTGATGCTTTTGAACTGTGTGCTGGAGGAGACTCTTGAGAGTCCCTTGGACTGCAAGGAGATCCAGCCAGTCAGTCCTAAAGGAAATCGATTGGGAGGACTGATGCTGAAGCTGGAGCTCCAATATCTTGGCCACATGATGCAAAGAGACCACACATTGGAAAAGACCTTGATGCTGGAACTACTGAGGACAGAAGGAGAAGGGGGCAACTGAGGATGAGAGTGTTGGATAGCATCACTGATTCAATGGACATGAGTTTGAGCAAACTCTGGGAGATAGTGAAGGACAGAGAATCCTGCCTTGCTGCAATCCACAGGGTTGCAAAGAGTCAGACACAAGTTAGTCACTGAACAACAATAAAGCATACTGTAACTCGCTAGAAAACCCAATGAAAGAAGATTTCAAAGGAATGTAAATAGGGAAACCACAAAATCTGGAAATTTCAAATATACCTGCACATCACAATAATCAACCTTAATAAACAGACATAAGTGTTCTAAGAATGATTCTACATCATGAGAGATTAGGTCTAAAGTTAGTATATAAATCAAATGCAATCTCAGTAAAAATTTCTATAGAAATATATTCAAGACCAGATAGGAAAACTCTGAAAGTAGGAAAAAAGGTAAAGGATAACTCTGCCAGATATTACAACATAATATGTAAAATTGCTATTAAATCAGTGTTAAAGCTGTGCATTTTGGCACATGATTAGATAGACCAATGAAGTAGAATGGAAATCTAGATGTAGATCCTAAAATAGAAAGTGAAATATGGTATATGTGGCTTCTAAAATAAGTGTGCATGTGGTGGGGGCAATACAGACTTAAAAATCTGAGGTGTCTGGCTAGCCATTTAGTAAAATATAAATGGGTCAGAAATCTATATTTAAAATAAAAACTATGGATTTACTAGTGTAAAATGAGGATGAATTGCTTTATAATCTCAGAACATGAAAAACCTTTCTAATGTGATTCCAGATTCAGAATCGGTAACAGAACTAATTACTAAATTCAAATATATTTTTAAAGTCTGTGTGTATGGGGTAAGAGAAGCTCCATAAAGCAAATTTAAAGTGACTAACTAGAGTAAAATATTACCAGCTTTTTTCTTAAAGAGATAATCTCCAAATATCTTTCAAAAAGAGAAAAGACCCAAATTAATTAATTAAATGGAAATAAATATGAGGATTAATTCAAAGGAAAGGCAAATTACCCATAACTGTATAAATATATGTTTAACCTCACTTGCGTGAAGTCAAATTTAAATCAAGATTACACTGAAATACTGCTGCTTACTAGCAGAGAGGAAAATGTTTGATAGTTTGACCGTATACTCCGTCAGCAAAGCTTTGCAGCACAATCATTCTCGTGTACTATTGATAAGCATGAAAAATCCTACAAATCCATGAGAGGATTATTTGGCAGGATCAGAAAAAAATGACAATTTTCTCTTTGACCCAGAAATTCCACTGATTGAAGTCCACCCTAAAGGTAGATCTTCACAAATATGAAGTGACATACAAACAAAGTTTGTCATGTAGGTTCTTTGTAACAGCAGAAGAGTGGACATGAAATTTCCATCAAAACGGGGCTGCGGTATACTTTCAGTGAGCCTATTTGATAAGCTTATTTGTATAAATTCAGTTTTTTTGAGATCAGGAAATCTGTCTCTCTCACTGTGCATTGTGATGCTTCTACTCCTTCCTCTGGAAAACTAATAATCTTCTTAGATATGATTTTGTGCCTTCTTTTTACGTGTTATCTTAGTTTTTAATCTCTCTCTCTCTGCATTCTGGATAAGTGTCTCAAATTTATCCTCCATACCACTGACTTGATTTTCTGTAATCAAATCCAATTGGGACTACCTCCAATGTGGATTTTTATTATGCCACTCTTTTATGCTGCCAGCACCCTTTCCATCTTAACTCAGTTTTATCCTTAAGGCTTCTTGCTTCTGCTTCCTATAATTCATTTCCTCTTGCATTATTTTGAGGACAACAAGCTGCTGCTTGATTTTTTTTTTTAAGTATATATTTTTCCTGTGAAGGTTATTTCAAAGTTATTTTTTCCCTTGACTATTAAGTGTAATTTCCTTTTTCTTCACACTGAGGTTGTAATTCATAGATGTATTTTTATTTGTCTTAAGTGGGCAGAGTGTTTACCCTCAGGGTATGATCCCATGTCTCACAGCTCCCATCACTATTTAGTTGATGGTAGGTGGTGTATCCTCTTATATCTCAGCCTGAAGCATCACCCTGAGCTTGATTTGCAATTCGTAAAGTAGTCCTGTAAACTGAGGTTCCATCATCTGCTGCTTCAGCGCTAAACTTCTCCTGTTCCAATATTCATTTACTGTTGGAAGTCTTCTTTGAATATAATAATGCTAAATCCTTACTTCTTCCCCAGTGCTGCTCCTTGCTTTTTTTTTTTTTTTAAGTTCTATACTTCTGAATATAACGTTTGGATCAACATAATTCTACTTAGGTATAAGAGGGAGAGAAGCCAATACTTGTTGGAGGTAGCGCTATTCACAGTATTTTGAATTTTTGTGCATATCCTGTCTTATTGGGGGACGCCATTTTGGTCCAGAGTGTGAATTGTTTTATGTATAGTACAGGAATGTATCATGAACTAATAAGCAGAAATCATACCCAGAGTTAAGCCCATAGCCTTTCTTTGGCTCCCTTTGAATCCTGAGTACTTTAATTGGTGATCAGTAGGAGAAATATTATGCATTTCTTATGTACCATCATTTTAACCCTGAAGCATTTTCTAAAGTTTTCTTCTTTTTTCAACGAAAGGTGCTATCCAGAGATATCTTCCTTGAGCTCAGACAGAATAACTTTTAAAAATTAGCCCCTCTATAATAATTTTGTATATAATAGTCTTTGCATCCCTTTCTTCATTCCTTCCATTTATCCTTCTTCATTTTAAATAAATAGAGATCAATACAAACATTGTGTTTAAAAACTTTTCCTTGATTTCCAAATTTGTTAATCTGGGTAGATCTTCATTTGAAGATTGTGTTATATAGCCCCCTGTCTGGCTGTCAGAAGTTAGCAGTTACTTCTTTATTGTGACTTTGCCATACTTAAAGTGGCCTATTTTGAGTACCTGTTTCAGGGACTGGCATATGTAGTAAAAGAAAAAAAATTCCATTTCTAGCTTAAACTCACAAGTGTTCAAGTATTGTGTAAACAGGGCAGTCTCTTCTCAGTTCCAGCCTAAATTCTAAGTGATAATCTTTTCTGATTTACTTATTATATGTGTGTATGATGTATGTGTTTGTATGCATACACATATGTATTGCAGCCATGAAATTAAAAGACATTCCTTGGAAGGAAAGTTATGACCAACCTAGACAGCATATTAAAAAGCAGAGACATTACTTTGCCAACAAAGGTCCGTCTAGTCAAGGCTATGGTTTTTCCAGTGGTCATGTATGAATGTGAGAGTTGGACTGTGAAGAAAGCTGAGCACGGAAGAATTGATGCTTTTGAACTGTGGTGTTGGAGAAGACTCTTGAGAGTCCCTTGGACTGCAAGGAGATCCAACCAGTCCATTCTGAAGGAGATCAGCCCTGGGATTTCTTTGGAAGGAATGATGCTAAAGCTGAAACTCCAGTACTTTGGCCACCTGATTCGAAGAGTTGACTCATTAGAAAAGACCCTGATGCTGGGAGGGATTGGGGGCAGGAGGAGAAGGGGACGACAGAGGATGAGATGGCTGGATGGCATCACTGACACGATGGACATGAGTCTGAGTAAACTCCGGGAGATGGTGATGGACAGGGAGGCCTGGTGTGCTGCAGGCCATGGGGTTGCAGAGTTGGACACGACTGAGCAACTGAACTGAACTGAATACACATGTGTACATACACAGGCTTCCTTAGTGGTTCAAATGGTAAAGAACCTGCTTGCAATGCAGGAAATGCTGGTTCGATCTCTGATTGGGTAAGATCCCCAGGGAAGGGAACTGCTACTCCCTCCACTATTCTTGCCTGGAGAATTCCATGGCCTAAAGTAGCCTGATGGGCTAGAGTCCATGGAGTCTCAAAGAGTCGCACATGACTGAGCTACTAACACAACAGCAACATGCGTATACACACAGGCACGCACCCGTTTCAAAAGATACTAATAAAAATCGATTAAAAAGTGATAGCCATTTCCAAAAATAAGAATTCCTGTGAATCAAAAGAGAGTGTCCACTGTGATTCTTGGGGCCGAAGCTGCAAATCTGCTGGGCCCAAGACAGCAGCTGAAAGCACTGAGGTATTTTATTGCTCTGTTGGAAGTAGAGACCAGATATACGATATTCCCAATAGCCCTTCAGGACAGGAGCCACCAAGAACCATCATTGAACCTACTTTTGGATGAAGACGCCAAAAGCACCTGCGAAAGAAAATGAAAAGTCTTTACACAGAGATAATTGAGCCCAGAAGAAGCTGAGAGAAGGAGCAGCAAAACTTAAGAAACCTCACCTAGCTTAAATCTCTAAATCACAATTTGAAAACATGGTAAATTAATAATAAAGTTACTTAAAAAAAAATTCAGTTACCTATTGCAGGAAAAATAAACGTAGAACAACCTAAAAATTGAAAATGTGTCTAGGAATCTTTAATTAATGAAAGATTTTCTATATATACACATGTATACATATATGTATTATGTATCTATGTACACATACCAACTTTCAAGGAATTATAAAACAACACAAGTAGGAATATGAACTTTCTCTGCTGCAGTTTTCTAGCATTCATTCTTCAGCTCTTAAGATGTTAAGACACTGTTTAAAGGCATCAGGAGCAGAGTCTTCTAGACTTGGCTGATTCCTGGATAGGCAGTTGTTTGTTTCTCCAGCTCCCTGGGTGTCCAGAGGCAGTTATTGTGGTAGCAATTGTGGTGGCTTCTTGATTCCAACATATGTCAAGGGGAAATTATGCTTAAGAGATGGCCAGTAGAGTATTTTGGAAATCACTCCAGACCTAGAATACATGTCTACAACTTTTCCAACAATTTTTACAAGCCCTTAATTTCCTGAGTTAAATCACTTCTAATTTACAGTACTTAAGAGATCCTGAAGGATGGGAATAAGGTTTGGAGGTTTGACAGGATTTGGCTTGAAGCTGGTTTTCCATAACCATTAGAAATAGGGAGGTCTGTAGTATTTTGGGGTAAAAAATGACTCCAGTGTTATCTGGAATAGTAAGGGGTGTCAAGGATAGCCTTTGGCAGAATAAGCATTTGCTGTTACAGGCCATTGAAGGGAGAACTGAGTATACAGGCTGGCTCTCTCAATACAATAAAGAGAATAAAGAAAGAATAACACTTTCATGTCCTGGCAAGGTCAGAGACCAAGGGGTTTCTATGAGGCCCTAAAAGTATCTCTGACTCCTTCTAGTTTGAAAGCCTACTCAGCTGGAAATTAGACCCATAGCTAGTTGTTGTTGTTCGGTTGCTCAGTCGTGTCTGATTCTTTGCAATCCCATGGACTGCAGCATAGCAGGAGTCCACTGTTGGTCAAATTTCAATGCAAGTTCAATTCACAGCTTTGCCAGATTCCTTATATAATTGTCAGTACATTTACTGGGAGAGCATGGACCCCCAAGAGTTAGAATACGGACTTTTAAACAAGTTTAGAAATGTCTAAACCCAAACACCAAAACTCTAATGAATCTCCTTGAATAGCAGAAGCAATCTCTTCAGTGATTGAGAGGATTATCTTGCCTCATGGTTATAAGGTTACCTGACAAAATAACCTTTTAAAGGAAGCCTGATTTTTTTTTCATACCCTTAAGCTTAGTTCTTATTACTTTTAAGATATATAACTCAAATCATATTAGTCACACATATGTATATTTTATTAATTATATATAATTTTATATATATATTTCTGTATATATATTCATTTCTGATCACAATCACTGTAAACCAGTTTACTTACAGTGATTGTGATCAGAAATGTACTGGAGTGGGTAGCCAGGTTCATGGACTATACATGGAATTCTCCAGGCCAGAATACTGGAGTGGGTAGCCTTTCCCTTCTCCAGGGGATCTTCCCAACCCAGGGATCGAACCCAGGTCTCCCACATTACAGGCGGATTCTTTACCAGCTGAGCCTGAAGGGAAGCCCAAGAATACTGAGTAGGTGGCCTATCCCTTCTCTAGGGAATCTTCCTGACCCAGGAATTGAACCGGAGTCTGCTGCATTGCACATGCATTCTTTACCAACTGAGCTAGGAGGGAAGCCCATTAATTATACATATACATATAGTATGTACATGCTTAACCAATTTACTTATAGTGACTTTGATCATAAAAGTTTGGAGATTATTGTTCTAGTTAACAGTTTTCAAAGAAGCCCATTAAAGACCATATCTTCTTTAGGAAGGCCAGAAATACAGAACAATGTTAGCATTAGCTAGAAAAATCAGAGTGGATAGACAATATGACAGATGGATTCTAAACCTCTCATTTTGTTCATGGATTGTTCTTTTGATTTCGTTTAGTCCTCTGTATTCTCTTGTATCTCACTGAGCTTCCTTAAAAGTTGATATTTTGATTTCTTTGTCAGCCCCTTTGCAGATCTCCATTTCTTTGGAGATAAGTTATCGACACTTTCTTAGTTTCTTTTGCTAGTGTCAAGTTTCCCTGATTCTTCACGATTATGACAGCCCTGCATTGGTGAATGTGTGTTTGAAGGGGAAAATACCTCTCATGGTCTTTATAGGCTGGTTTTGGCTGGTAAAGACATTCTTCTATCAGGTCCCTCGGTTGATAGAATTATCTCTGGGATCCCACTCAAGTAGGGTTGGAACCTGGTTACATGGTTGCTGCTATGCCCAAGTGGTTTTGCTGTTGCTGGGTCAGTTACCAGAGGCTTGGGTGGGCATAGACTCTGTCTAGTCTCTGGACAGACAGAACTGCCTCCAATATCTTGGTCAGTAGAGCTAATACTAGGGCAAATGTCCCAATTGGATCCCAGATAAACAGCCTTTTACCAGGTGCATGGACAGATATGACTTCTGCCAGTTCTCTGAGAGAACTCCCACCAGATCCCTGGACAGGTTGCTGGGAAGTCAAGGCTGGCTTGGGAATGTGTTTGAGTGGGGCTGGACTGAAGACATAGGGCGTCTTCAGGGCCTCCAGGTGTGACAGGTCTGCAGGGCTGCCTTTAAGGCACATAGACTGTCTTCCTAGGTTCTCTGGATGGACAAGTCTGCTTTTGATCTGTGGGTGAGAAAGATCCCTGCAAGATCCTCGCTCAGAATCGAGGTTGGTATACCTGTTACCCAAAGCATGGATGGGTGGATCTCCTCAGATCTCTTGGTGGATAGTACTACTGTAAGGACCAAGATGAGATGGAGCTGTAGCTGAATGCTTTAGGGACTTGTAGCCAGGGCCATACTTGGTGCCATACAGTCCTGCCATCTGGGCATAGACCTACCTTCTCAAAATGTTCTTACACTACCTTGGGCTCCACCAGGGTTTTACAGACTCCTATCTGGATCTCAGGAGAAGGCAATGGCACCCCACTCCAGTACTCTCGCCTGGAAAATCCCATGGACGCAGGAGCCTGGTAGGCTGTAGTCCATGGGGTCGCTAAGAGTCGGACTGAGCGACTTCCCTTTCACTTTTCACTTTCATGCATTGGAGAAGGAAATGGCAACCCACTCCAGTGTTCTTGCCTGGAGAATCCCAGGGACAGGGGAGCCTGGTGGGCTGCCATCTATGGGGTCGCACAGAGTCAGACACTACTGAAGTGACTTCAAAGCTCCTACAAAGTTATTGTTTTCATTCATGCATGACTGCTAAATAATGGTTGCTGTTGGATGAGTGAAGAAACTCCTATTTAGCTATTTTGCTGCTGATGTCATTTCACACATTTTGATAAGTTGTTTTTATTTTTGTTCCAAATATCTTTAAATTTTTCAACCTTTTTTTTTTTTTTTTTTACCTACATGTGGTGTTTAATCTTTCACTGGGGATTTTTTTTTCAGCTATATTTCTGTGACTGATTTCTAGTTTACTTCTGTTGTGGTTAGAAAGCAGACGAGATATGATTTCTATTCTTTTAAATTTGTGAGGATGTGTTTTACAGCAAAGAATATGGTCTTCTTTGGTGAATGTTTCATGTAAGCTTGAGAACAATGTATATTCTGCGGTCATTGGATGAAGTAGTCTATAGATGTCAGTGATATCTAGTTGATTGATGATGCTATTCAGTTCAGCTATATACTTACTGATTTTTTTGCCTGTTGGATCTGTGCATTCCTCATCGAGGGCTGTTCAGGTTTCCAGCTATAATAGTGTGGATTCATCTCTTTCTCTTTGCAGTTCTGTCAAGTCTTGTCTCATGTAGCTCGATGCTCTGTTGTTAGGTGTATACACGTAATGGTTGTCATGTCTTCGGGAAGCATTGACCTCTTTATCCTTACGTAATGGCTACCTTTATCTCTGATAACTTATTTTGCTCTGTGGTCTGCTCTGTCTTTAATATGGATACCCCACCCTTTTTTTGGACTAGTGTTAGCATGGTGTATGTTTTCTATTCCTTTAATTTTAATCTATATGTGCGTTTATATGTATGTGTTGTAAATTAGATTTCTTGTAGATTACATATATTTGATTCATGTATTTTAATCTATTAGAATCTGTTTTGTAGTTGGTGTATCAATGGTCATTGATATTTAAAGTGATTTTTTGTATAATTGAAAATATATACCATATGATTTACTGTTTCTGCTAATGGTCTATGTTGTTTCTATTTTTCTCTTAATACTTTAAATATTTCATTTTATTCTCTTCTTGCTTGCATGGTTTCTGAGAATATGTGGAATGCAGGCTTTTCTTCGCTTCTTAATAGATAAGGTGCCAGTATTTATCCACCCCACCCCTCAACCGAATTCTTTAAGATTTTTTTATCTTTGATTTTTCTTACGTTTGAAAATGATATGACTACATATGATTTTTTGCATTTGTTCTGCTTGGTTTTCGCTGAGATTTCTGCATCTATGGTTTTGTGTTTGACATTGATTTGAGAAAACTCTCTTTGTTTTAAATATGTCTTCTGTTTCTTTCTTCCTTCATTCTCTACCTGAAAAATATCCCTAAATCCTTCTGGGTTAGTCATTCCAACTGGAATCTTAAGGATTCTCAACTACACTCAGTAGAGTATCTTCTGCTACCTGGTTACACACAACGCACAACTTCCAGTTTTATTCCTCCTCAATTTGTCTAAATAAATCTCAGATTTGTAAGATCATATGACAGACTTTTGAATTGCCTGTATTCCATATACACTTTGGAGAAGGAAATGGCAACCCACTCCCGTGTTCTTGCCTGGAGAATCCCAGGGATGGGAGAGCCTGGTGGGCTGCTGTCTATGGGGTCGCACAGAGTCGGACACGACTGACGTGACTTAGCAGCATATATACTTACGTTGATCAACCCATATCAAGTCCAATATGTAAGAAGAGAATGTTAAAGTTGAAATAAATAAGATTTAAATGTAGTTGGAAACAACTGATATTTAACTCATTCGTTTTCACTGCAGGCAAATCATTATTGCCTCATTATTTTATGTACAAGAAAATATGAAAGTGAAGTGGCTCAGCTATGTCTGACTCTGCCAGGCTCCTCTGTCCATGGGATTCTCCAGGCGAGAATACTGAAATAGGTATCTGTTCCCTTCTCCAGAGGATCTTCCCAACCCAGGGATTAAATGTAGGTCTCCCACATTGCACGCAGACTCTCTTCATCATCTAAGCCACCATAGTGGCTCATTTGTAAAAATCACCTCAGTGAATAAAAGCAAATTTTACTTCTCTTCAGTAAGTTGTCAGTACTAATTTTGCCATTCAGCTATCCTGAATCCTGACTGTTGAAGGTTTTTGGCTTTATATCTGTGTATGCTTTCAAAGATATTTACTTAGAATACTATTTGGGGGTATATAAAGTAATATTAACATTTAACTTTCTGTGGTATTTTCCTCTGAAAAAGGAAACTTTGTTCCACTATCATTAATATTTTGTGCATTGATTACCATTTCAACAAACATTTCTCCTACACAGTGATAAATTGTCAAGAAATTCTCAGCAATTGTGACTTATATCTGAATCAATCAAATTAATGAAATTGAGTACTACAGAAGTTGCAGTTACTGAATTCTCTCCTTTTTTCATCTGCAGCTGAAAGTTATGGCAAAATAACTGCCTGTATTTCCAAATCTCATGCAATTTTAACTTGTTTGAAGGTTAGAGTTATAGTGCTGCTTCACCAAATACAACCTACTTGTCTTTGTTGTTCAGTGTCTTACATTTAAATATGACTCTTGGCATCAGTAATAAGATTTTTGAGACACCTTGTTAATGTCCCTGTGGAAGAAATATAGAGCACAGGAGCTTACCTATCATCATAAGGATAGACTATTTTTGCCTTTTCTCTCAAATTTCAACTTTAATAGGAACAGTAGAGGACAAAATCTTTAGTCTTAAACTTGTAAACTTTATTACACTTATTTTTCATGAAATGAAAGTACGGTTGAGTATAGAGCTTTCCTTCCAGTTAAAATATTTTGTAAAAATTGAATTTACGTAATGTTAGTTTTATACATAAGTAATGTGAAAACCATCTTTTTTTTTTGCTTTTATTGTCACTATATGAAATAGTCTGCTGATAAATATTTGGGTCACTTAATTAGACATTACAATCTTGAACATTTCTTACTTCTTTAGTTGTATATCCATATCATTCAAAATTTTGTTTAAAAGTAATATGACTTTATTACATTTCATCTTTTTCCAAAGTGTGCTTTTATGTTTAGATTTCTCTAACTAATGAAAAAGTAAATCAAATAATCTACTGATTAAAAAGTGAGCATTTGCAAAGATCATACCAAGTTTTCGCATTTCACCTAATTTTGGACATGTGTTTTCCCCTTTCTGTGGAAAAAATAATTTCAGGCTTAATTTGTCTGAACTTATGAGTGATTATAATAAAAGTGGTACAAAAGTATCTTCTGTAGAGGAACCTGGCTGCTACCCAGAAGGAAAAAAGTTCTCATGGGGTGAAAGTGAAAGTGAAGTCGCTCAGTCGTGTCTGACTCTTCACGACCCCATGGACTGTAGCCTACCAGACTCCTCCGTCCATGGGATTTCCTAGGCAAGAGTACTGGAGTGGGTTGCCATTGCCTTCTCTGTCTCATGGGGTAAGGTCAGTTAAAAGGATAGGAAATTATCTCCGTAGGGAAAAGAACATATACAGTAACAACCTTTCCCATCTCAGTCTTCTTTTCTGTATTATCCTTAATTTGTGGTGCCACTCAGTGTAGAAACGGTATATTCTACAAAGCTTGTGGAAATGCTACTTCTTGATCCATCTTTTTTTTACAACTAAAATTGATGAGATCTCACGTAAGATTTATCCCAAAATTGACTGTGTAACATAATTTCCCCCCAAAACACTGAGAGAATACTTTATGAATTTAATTTTTCTGTACAGTCTTTCACATTTTCCTTTTGGTACTAAAGACAATGTGTTCAAATGAGAGATCACTAACTGGAAACACTTTTAAATTTAATGACTGTGGCTTCTTCTTTGAAAGAAGGTTTTAAATCCAGATAATACTATGTACTTTCAGAAAATTTACCTATACTCAGTATTTTGTAATAACCTATAAGGTAAGACAATTTGAAGAAAAAAAGGGACACATATGATATATAACTAAATCTCTTTGTACTCCTGAAACTAACAACATTGTAAATCAACTATGCTTCAATAAAAGAGAAAGGAAATTTAGTACCCCTACACCAATGTTCCTAATACATCACAATAAAGCTTTCCAATGTTGTTTAACCTGGATAAGACTTAAAGTTTTCTAAGACAAATTAAATATTTGTTAGTTGGTTTCTTTGGAACCTTTTACAACTTCTATTTACCTAATTTGTATATTGAACAACAATTTGCATACTCAACAACTTGTTCCAATTACTGTGTCTGTGTAAGAAATGATCTCATCTAATGTATTATGATCATGATTTGTGTAAGTCAGGAAATAGGACAGGGCATAAAGGGTATATACCCTGTTTTTGCTTTAAGATGTCTAGAGTCTCAGCTGGGGGACTCCTAGACTGAGTGATAAATTCATCTGAAGGTCTATTTATTTGCCCATCTGGTGGTTTATATTGTCTGTCAGTTGAGGCCTCTGTTAGGATAGGTATAAGATGACTGTTTCATATTAAGGCATTCTATCCATTATTCTTATCCATAAGCCAAGTAGAAGTCAAATGAAAATGGTAGATGGGAAAGGGACATTCTTGTTAGGAAATACAGCAGTGTATCACATGGCAACTCTAGATCAAATCTGGAGAAGCAAGCATTATTTAACTGGGAACAGAGCTGCTGCAAGTAAAATTGTGGTTTCATCATTAAAGCATATTAGAATGTGTATTATATGGGCAACTATCCATATCTGTCACTCTTGGTATTCTCTAAGCCTGTGTTAAAATTCTCTTAAGCTTTGAGCTGGGTTTTACTATACAATTTTATCTGCTACAAAGCTTCTAATTCAATTCCTGCTTTCTAGGGCTAGAGATAATTATATTCTAGTCTGAACCATATTTGAAATGAGTTGTTTATCATTCTGTCTGCATTCATCACATTTTTCTGATAAATTTAAATTCAGAGTTACAGTTATGGATTCCCAATCACCAAGCTGGAGATAAAAATGGGGAAAATTTTCTATCCATGTTTCCTTAGTTGCGTCTTGTAATCCAGGAAGCTTTATTGATTGGTTAGTTATATGCTACCTGTAGAACTAGTCGCATTTTGAAAGTAGAAAGTTTTCATATGTACCCAATATAATTCATTTCTTAAACTTATATTAAAAGAAATGTAACTTTCTCTTACAAATATATATTAAATTAGCAGTTAACACTAACTCAAAACACTAAGAATCAGTAATAGAATGTGAAGGTGATCTGATGGGCAGCTAGTTCTCTTTTACCAATTCATTCACAGTAGAACATTCATTTTATGTTTTGGTTTTAAATCTCATTGAGTTTTGCTCAATTCCCTATTTAAAGCGGTTTTAAAACTCACTGAGTTTTGCTCTTGATTTCCTTAGAAAAAATATCCAGAGACCCAGAGGTGGTGTTTTAGTTTTAAAATTCCCTTTTTCTAGTGCTAAATGCAGAAAGTATTACAATCAATAGACTGAAACCCAGTTTATTTAGTCACTCTTACCCTTACTGAGATTTTAATACTAAAGCAATCTGTTACCAGTAAACTATGCAGTGCCAATTGTCTTCTGTTTTAAATTCATTTCTTTCTCTTGTGTTAATGGTAAACAGGATAGCTGAGCAAAGGTGTGGTCTGCAGCCAAACCAAAGTTACTTGGCAGAGATCATATCTGTGAAGTTAGTGTTTTATTACTTAAAACATAACAAAAGCTTAGGAAGTGACCAGAATTTACCAGGTGCTGAGCTAGATCTTTCAGAGAGAGACAAATTAGTTCTTGTTTCAAACTTATGGAAAACATAGAGAGCACAGATAATTATGGTGCCCATAATAAGTACTACTTGGATAAGCAAAGTTTGTTACGGAAAACTGTGACTTTCGCCATTTGAACATACTAGAAGAAATTGAAATTTGAATATTACAAGATAAACAGCAAGAGCCAAATCTTTGTTTGTAAAGTAAATTATGTTATATTAAATATATTTTATTCTTCTGTAAAAGGATTTTTGCCTATCAAAGCTAGTAAAGGTGAATGAATCTTGGTAGAATTGTGTGCAGAAAATAAAATCACTATAAGAGTTTAATCTAAATAGATGGTTAGATAAAACAGAGTGAAAGCTAGACTAACAGATGGGGAAATGTACAATTTATGTGATTTGGGAATAAAGATGTAACGTCTGTATTTGACCAAAGAGCATGAGAAAACAAGTTAAAAAGCCTCTCACCCTATGATTCCATAACCTTTATAACGTTAATGCTGAAACTACTCTTAATTCTGGGATTCATTACTTCAAATCAGAAAATTCAGTTTTCAAATAATCTCCCTGCTTAAATTTCCAAATCATATCACAAAATGCCTTCCTTCCCCACTCTTTTTAAATTTGGGACTCAAGTATTTTGCTTTTAATTGGAAATGAATTGTGCAATTTAAATTGTTTAATATTAAAAATCCTTATCACATCCAATTGAGGACCCAAAAGAAATCTAGAAGAATGTTGCTGTTCAGTCGTTGTCCTGTCCAGCTCTTTGCCACCCCATGAACTGCAGCATGCCAGACTTCCTTGACCTTCTCTATCTTTCAGAGTTTGCACCATCTCATGTCCACTGCGTCAGTGATGCCATCCAATCATCTTGTCCTCTGTCACCCTTGTCTCCTCCTGTCCTCAATCCTCCCAGCATTAGGATCTTTTCCAGGGAGTCAGCACTTCGTATCAAGTAACCAAAGTGTTGAAGTTTCAGCATCAGTACTACCAAAAATGAATATTAAGGGTTGATTTCCTTTAAGATTGACTGGTTTGAGCTCCTTGCAGTTCAAGGGATGCTCAAGAGTCTTCTCCAACACCACAGTTCAAAAGCATCAATTCTTTGGCACTCAGACTTCTTTATAGTCCAACTCTCACATCCATACATGATTACTGGGAAAACCATAGCTTTGACTATATGGACCTTTGTTGGCAAAATGATGTCTCTGCTTTTTAATTTGATGTCTAGGTTTTTCATAGCTTTCATTCCAAAGAGCAAGTGTCTTTTAATTTCATGGTTGCAGTCACCATCCGCAGTGATTTTGGAGCCCAAGAAAATAAAATGACTCTCTTTCTACTTCACCCCCTTCTATTTGCCATAAAATGATGGGACTTGATGCCATGATCTTTGTTTTTGAATGTTGAGTTTTAAGCCAGTTTCTTCACTCTCCTCTTTCAAAGCCTCTTCACTTTCTGCTGTTAGATATCATCTGCATTTCTGACATTGTTGGTTTTTCACCCAGAAATCTTGATTCCAGCTTGTGAGTCATCCCACCTGGCATTTTGCATGATTTATACTCTGCATATAAGTTAAATAAACAGGGTGACAAAATACAGCCTTGACATACTCCTTTCCTAATTTTGAACCTGTTAGTTGTTACATAAGTTAGTTGCTCAGTTGTGTACGACTCTTTGCAACCCCATGGACTGTGTAGCCCACCAGGCTGCTCCTCTGTTCATGGAATTCTCCAGGCAAGAGTACTATAGTGGGTTGCCATTTCCTTCTCCAGGGGATCTTCCAGACCCAGGGATTGAACCAATGTCACCTACATCACAGGTAGATTCTTAACTGAGCCACCAAGGAAGCCTGGTTTTCCACCAAAAGGGTCTAACAGTTAGAATTGTTCCAGGTAAAGGTCTGACCATCGCTTCTTGTCCTGCATAGAAGAATGTGTTAAAGCCCAATTATTACTTATTCAAATCATATGTTCCAACCCACGGAAGACTCAGAAGGCTCATAGAATTAGGGTCCAGAGCATTTTCTTCACTTTCATTCAACTCAACCAAATTTCTTCACTGATTAGTTCCTATTTTCCTTTTTAAATCTAAAATCCCTTAGACTTGTCACTACTTTTCTCCTTTTAGTCCTGTTCTCCTATATCCTCTCAGTCTCTGTAGCTTCTTCGCTTACCCTACCAAAGTGCTCAGTTTTTCTCTGAATTTCTAAGATATATTATCTGAATCAAGGTAACTCTAGATAGTTATTTAACTAATTACCTCTACTCTGCAGAGATTCAGGTTTTGGGGTGGTAAGTAGAGTTTATAAAATGCCACATCTCACAGGTAGACTGTATTTTGGACAGTCAAGTACTTCATACAACCAAGAGGAGTAATGGGGTTTCCTTCTCTCGCCTTGCTTGATCTTCTTTGTTATAATCAAATGACCCCTCTATCATATCATTCAATTGCTGTTGGGATTTATCTTAGCTAAATAGGTCTCAGGAGGAATACTCATCAAGCCACAAAACTAGTAATTTTATTTACCTGCTTTTCCCACTAATCTTGACTTGGATGTTGAAAACTTTTCAACTAATTTGTTGTTAGTAAAATTTTTTTTTAAATAGACTGTTAGCATTAGGTAAAACTTCCCCACACAAATATTTAACTATATTTCTAACTCTGTCTTCCATCATATGAAAATTTTATACACTTAACATTAATTTGAGTCATATTCAGAGAGTCCTGACATAGATGTTTTCCTAACACTCTTTGTCTTACTCTGTTCATTTGAAGATGAACTTTTTGGTTGATTTGAAGGCTTATACACATTTTTTTTTTTTTTTTTTTTTGCCCTCTGTGGGGAGCTCTCTTGTTCATTTTTATGCATGGTAGTTGGCTCTTCATTCTCAGATCTTGGTTTTTTTTTTTTTTTTTTCTATTTTCAGTCTTAGAAACATCTTCAAATGGGAAAACAAGTCCATGTCCTTTTTGGATGTGGGTAACTTTCTCAGACTGTTTCTGCCCTTAGAAGTTTGGGAAACCAATCTTTTAGAGAAGTTTAGATCAATCTGTGGTTTGTTTTGCAATCTATCTCCCTTAAAAACTTATTAAGCTTCCTGTTAATAAATATTAGCCCTTAAAAAGATATTTCCTCAGCTATTTTATCAGTTAAAAAGAATTACTATTTACTACATTCTTAATATGATCTTTGCACTGAGTCTCCTTAATTTTTGAAAAATCTTAAGGTATGGAAGCAACATTTTTAGTTTTCTTTTTATAGCAAAACTGAGTTTAAATTATCTTTACCATTTAAATTATTTAATTTTATTTCCTGGTGTTTGTTATCTCCAAACACTTGGTTTGTCACATATTACAAATTTCAAAATTTCCTTAATGTCTCCATTTTGTTTCATTTTATCGTGCAAATTAGCCAAATCTTATGTGAGGTTACTAATTTTGAATCAGTTCAGTTGCTCAGTTGTATCTGACTCTTTGTGACCCCATGGACTGCAGCACACCAGGCCTCCCTGTCCATCACCAACACCCGGAGTACACACAAACTCATGTCCATTGAGTCGGTGATGTCATCCAACCATCTCATCCTCTGTCGTCCCCTTCTCCTCCTGCCCACAATCTTTCCCAACATCAGGGTCTTTTCAAATAAGTCAGCTCTTTGCATCAGGTGACTAACGTATTGGAGTTTCAGCTTTAACATCAGTCCTTCCAAAGAATATTCAGGACTTATGTCATTTAGGAGTGACTGGTTGGATTTCCTTGCAGTCCAAGGGACTCTCAAGAATATTCTCCAACACCATAGTTCAAAAGCATCAATTCTTCATTGCTCAGCTTTCTATATAGTCCAACTCGCACATCCATACACATGACTACTGGCAAAAGCATAGCCATGACTAGATAGACCTTTGTTGGCAAAGTAATGTCTCTGCTTTTCAATATTCTCTCTAGGTTGGTCATAACTTTTATTCCAAGGAGTAAGCATCTTTTAATTTCATGGCTGCAGTCACCATCTGCAGTGATATTGGAGCCCCCAAAAATAAAGTCTTCCAATGTTTCCCCATCTATTTGCCATGAAGTGATGGGACCAGATGCCATGATCTTTGTTTTCTGAGTGTTGAGTTTTATGTCAGCTTTTTCACTCTTTCACCTCCATCAAGAGGCTCTTTAATTCTTCTTCACTTTCTGCCATAAGGGTGGTACCATTTGTATATCTGAGGTTATTGATATTTCTCCTGGCAATCTTGATTCCAGCTTGTGCTTCATCCAGCCCAGCGTTTCTCATGATGTACTCTGCATATAAGTTAAATAAGCAGGGTGACAATATACAGGCTTGACCTACTCCTTTCCCGATTTGGAACCAGTCTGTTGTTCCCTGTCCAGTTCTAACTGTTGCTTCCTGACCTGCATACAGATTTCTCAGGAGGCAGGTCAGGTGTTCTGGTATTCCCATCTCCTTCAGAATTTTCCAGTTTATTGTGATATACACAGTCAAAGGCTTTGGCATAGTCCATAAAGCAGAAATAGATGTTTTTCTGGAACTCCCTTGTTTTTCAATGATCCAGTGGATGTTGGCAATGTAATCTCTGGTTCCTCTGCCTTTTTACTAAATCCAGCTTGAACATCAGGAAGTTCATGGTTCATGTATTGTTGAAGCCTGGCTTGGAGAATTTTGAGCATTACTTTACTAGTGTATGAGATGAGTGCAATTGTGTGGTAGTTCGAGCTTTCTTTGGTATTGCCTTTCTTAGGGATTGGAATGAAAACTGACCTTTTCCAGTCCTGTGGCCACTGCTGAGTTTTCCAAATTAGCTGGTATATTAAGTGCCCACTTTCACAGCATCATCTTTTAGGATTTGAAATAACTCAACTGGAATTCCATCATCTCCACTAGCTTTGTTCATAATGGTGCTTCCTAAGGCCCACTTGGCTTCACATTCCAGGATGTCTGGCTCTAGGTGTGTGATCACACCATCGTCATTGTCTGGGCCATGAAGGTCTTTTTTGTACAGTTCTTCTGTGTGTTTTTGCCACCTTTTCTGAATAACTTTTGCTTCTGTTAGGTCCATACCATTTCTGTCCTTTATCGAGCCCATCTTTGCATGAAATGTTCCCTTGGTATGTCTCATTTTTCTTGAAGAGATCTCTAGTCTTTCCCATTCTATTGTTTTCCTCTATATCTTTTCACTGATCACTGAGGAAGGCTTTCTTATCTCTCCTTGCTATTCTTTGGAACTCTATATTCAAATGGGTATGTCTTTCCTTTTCTCCTTTGCTTTTCACTTCTCTTCTTTTCACACCTATTTTAAGCCCTCCTCAGCCATTTTGTGTTTTTGCATTTCTTTTTCTTGGGGATGGTCTTGATCCCTGTCTCCTGTACAATGTCATGAACCTCCCTCCATAGTTTATCAGGCACTCTGTATATCAGATCTAGTCCCTTAAATCTATTTCTCACTTCTGCTGTATAATCAGTAGGGATTTGATTTAAGCCATACTTGAATGGTTTAGTGGTTTTTCCTATTTTCTTTAAGTCTGAATTTGGCAATAAGGAGTTCATGATCTGAGCCACAGTCACCTCCTGGTCTTGTTTTTGCTGACTGTATAGAGCTTATCAATCTTTGGCTGCAAAGAAGATAATCATTCTGATTTCAGTGTTGACCATCTGGTGATGTACATGTATAGAGTCTTCTCTTGTGCTGTTGGAAGCGGGTGTTTGCTATGACCAGTGTGTTCTCTTGGTGAAACTCTATTAGCCTTTGTCCTGCTTCATTCTGTACTCCAAGGCCAAATTTTCCTGCTATTCCAGGTGTTTGACTTCCTAGTTTTGCATTCCAGTCCCCTATAATGAAAAGGAGATCTTTTCGGGGTGTTAGTTCTAGAAGGTCTTGGAGATATTCATAGAACCTTTCAACTTCAGCTTCTTCAGTATTACTGGTAGGGGCATAGACTTGGATTACTGTGATATTGAATGGTTTGCCTTGGAAACGAACAGAGATCATACTGTCGGTTTTGCATCCAAGTATTGCATTTCCGACTCTTTTGTTGACTATGATGGCTATCACATTTCTTCTAAGAAATTCTTGCCCACGGTAGGTGATATAATGGTCATCTGAGTTAAATTTACCGATTTTAATTTGCTGATTCCTAAAATGTCGACGTTCACTCTTGCATCTCCTGTTCAACCACTACCAATTTGCCTTGATTCATGGACCTAACATTCCAGGTTCCTGTTCAATATTGCTCTTTACAGCATTGGACCTTTCTTCCATCACCAGTCACATCCACAGCTGGCTTCCAGAACTTAAACAGGACTGGGACATAGACTCTCGGAGGGCACAACAAAACCATGGGCACCAGGACCCAGAAGAAAGGACCAGTGACCCACAGGAGACTGCCCTGGACTTGCCTGTGGGTGTCCGGGATCTCTGGCAGAGGTGCAGGTCCGTGGTGGCCTGCTGCAGGGTTGGAGGCACTGAGTGTAGCTGTATGTGCATGGGATCTTTTGAGGGAGGTCACCATTATCTTCATTACCTCCACCATAGTTTGGCCCCAGGTAAATAGCAAGGAGGGAACCCAGCTCCACCCATCAGCAGAAAATTGGATTACCAATTTAATAAGCATGGCCCAGTCAATCAGAATAAGACCCAGTTTTCCCCTCAGTCAGTCTCTCCCACCAGGAAGTTTTATAAACCAGTTATCATTTTCCATCAGAGGGCAGACAAACTGAAAAATACAATCATAGAAAATAGAATCACATGGACCACAGTCTTGTCTAACTCAGTGAAACTATGAGCCGTGCCATGTAGGGCCACCCAAGATGGATGGGTCATGGTGGAGAGGTCTGACAGAATGTGGTCCACTGGAGAAGGGAATGGCAAACCACTTCAGTATTCTTGCCTTGAGAACCCCATGATCAGTATGAAAAGGCAAAAAGATAGGAGGATACTGAAAGATGAACTCCCCAGGTCGGTAGGTGCCCAATATGCTACTGGAGATCAGTGGAGAGATAACTCCAGAAAGAATAAAGAGAAGGAGCCAAAGCAAAAATTTTAAATAATACCCTGTCAAAAGTAGATAACAGCAGTTATCTCAGATGAGTAACATTCAGTTTTCTAAAGTCATTTCTTAGGATTTCAAATTCATTAGGTTTATGATCTAGCTTCCCAATCATATTTTGTCCCTGGAAGCAGTAGAAAGATCACGATCTTTCCTGATGACAGTAATCAGTGTCTTCCTCAACCTATTGATGAAACAAGGCCACACGTTTTAGTTATTTGTTTCTGAAGCTTCCAACTTACAGAATTAATATCTGTATTAGGATAAGCTGAATGTGTTACAGTGAGAACTACCTTAAAATCTTACTAGCTTAAGAAGACAAGCATTTATTTCTTATTTCTGCAGAATCCACTGCAGACCTGGATATGTTTCCAGTGCAACAACAAAGTAATCTAGGATGACCAGAGTCCTGTCCATTTTATAGTTCTTCCATCTGAAATGCACAGCGGTCATTGTTGTCATGACAAGGAAAGAGATCACTAATTGCAGCAACAGAAAGCTTCTATCTGGAGATGAGGTACATGGCTCTCTCTCACAGCTGATCATTTGTCACCTGACTCTGGTTTTCTGTGAAGAAATGAGCAAGAATAATCCTCTTCTATACCCAAGAAAGAAGACTTAGATGTGAATGGGTTATACCACACTCCCATATCTTTCTTTTGCAGATTTCTTCCTCTTAAACTAAGAAAGGGAAATCAGTATCCTTCTTAGAAAGTAGAGATAGAGGTACTAGATGAGTATAATCTCCTCATATGAGTAAAACTAAGATCTAATACCATCAACTATTGACTGTAAATACAGAATGTTTCTTCATGTCAGATATTAGTTGCTGTCAATCAGCTACTAAGGTCGACATTAAAATCAACCGGAAAATGTGCACCTAGTGGCTTCAAACTCTAAAAGTAGAATTTCTTTGACTTTAAAAAATTTCATTCTGCTGACCTTCTTTTGTGCATGATTGAACATGATGTGAAATATCTTCTTTTTCCATAGCTTATACATTCAGTGTATCTCCCTCCTTCCTTCTCCCTCAGTCTCTTTTCCTCTCTCCCTCTGTCTCTCCTTCCTTCCCTCTTCATCCTTCCTTCCTTCTCTTTCAGTAGCTATATAAGTGGAAGAATTTATTGAGAATTTGGGACAAAGTAGGTTTATATTGCAGCAATACAAACCTCAACTTAATATTCAGTTCAGTTCAGTTCAGTCGCTCAGTCATGTCCGATTCTTTGCGACCCCATGAATTGCAGAACGCCAGGCCTCCCTGTTCATCACCAACTCCCAGAGTTCATTCAGACTCACGTCCATCGAGTCAGTGATGCCATCCAGCCATCTCATCCTCTGTCGTCCCCTTCTCCTCCTGCCCCCAATCCCTCCCAGCATCAGGGTCTTTTCCAATGAGTCGACTCTTCACATGAGGTGGCCAAAGTACTGGAGTTTCAGCTTTAGCATCATTCCTTCCAAAGAAATCCCAGGGCTGATCTCCTTCAGAATGGACTGGTTGGATCTCCTTGCAGTCCAAGGGACTCTCAAGAGTCTTCTCCAACACCACAGTTCCAAAGCATCAATTCTTCGGTGCTCAGGTTTCTTCACAGTCCAACTCTCACATCCATACATGACCACTGGAAAAACCATAGCCTTGACTAGACGGACCTTTGTTGGCAAAGTAATGCCTCTGCTTTTGAATATTCTATCTAGGTTGGTCATAACTTTCCTTCCAAGGAGTAAGCGTCTTTTAATTTCATGGCTGCAGTCACCATCTGAAGTGATTTTGGAGCCCCCAAAAATAAAGTCTGACACTGTTTCCACTGTTTCCCCATCTATTTCCCATGAAGTGATGGGACCAGATGCCATGATCAACATAATATTAGTCACCTCTGTTTTATAAAAGCTCTCCTTTAACAGTTCTTGGATCAGCCCTTTCGGCTTTTTATCCTCTTACCATCTTTCTACCGCCTCCTTTCTCATTGCCCCCCTTCTCTATTAGGTGTAAGAATATTCTTATTTTCTGTCCCATTCAGTAGCCTCTGAAGTATCAAAATCCATATTTAGGGCCATATTCCCCATCCTCTGAGAGTGAGGATAGAGTTCCATAGCTTCATTTATACCAGGATAAAGATAGAATTCTTCTGGGGTTGAAATTCAGCACTCAGCAGCTTGATTTCTGCCTTCCAATTAGGACAAAGGAAGGTACCATATATGCCTTAGTTCCAGAAGCATGTGTTCTTTCAATTAAACCATCAGATAAAACCCTTATAGGAGGACAGATTGGATTTCATTAGCTTAAAATTTCAGTTATTAAAAAACATTTAGACGTATTTATTAGTATCTAGGATCTTATAACTACCCAAGAATTATAAATAAATTCTAATAAATTCATTTAATGGATTTTCAGAGCTTGTAAATTTTTGATTTATTCTTACAGAAATGTTCAAGTTAATACTTCAATCTCAAAGGCAAACGTATTTCCTAATACCAAAGTAAGAAATATTTAGCAGGTAATTATCTCACAATTTTCACATGTAGTTATTTTGAAAAAGATAACCTTACTTTCAAGGTCATCACGTTTGATCCAATAAGACATGTCATAAAATTTATTCAATTCAAAATTCTAAAGAAAGAATATAGTTCCTTCATGTGACTTAGTGGGAAAGCAAATTAGATTGCAAGTGTATGTATAAAAGAGAGCAACACTTAATAAGATACATCTTCAGGTTCATTTCTAATCAAACTTTATCACCTATTATTCACCCTATTAAAAATGGAGAAGGCAAGCTTGATAGGCATGTCAGATGAATCCCTCAAAGAGATACATGTCAACATTTAAATAGAAAATATGGAAATGCTAAATTACAAAAAGTTCATTTTTATTCATCCCTTTTTTAAGCAATGAAAGATAATGAGCAAGTTCCTGAAACTTAGAATAGCAATCCAGGGATGAATTAGGACATTTACCCTTGCTCAACAATCTGCCTTCTGGATTAGGATAAATTAATATGGACAGCTTTAATGATAAGATTATAAAATAATTTGAAAACTATGTAATAATTAATGAATTATTATATAACATTCAAACTTTTTTTTTATCAACAAAATAGACTTTAAAAGAAAGACCAGTGGGGAGAGGGGAGGAGAGGATGAGGTATATGGAAAGAGTAACATGGAAACTTACATTACCATATATAAAATAGATAGCCAATGGGAATTTCAAAAAAACAAAAACAAAAAAAAAGATAAATTGTGGCTATCTGTAAATTTTTTCCCTTTTATAAAAAACATGACTTCTTTGTTTCATGTTTTAAGACCATAGAAAGTCACTTTTGTTTCTTTAAATAAAAATTAGAATTACACTTGCTATACATCCTTAGTTTTGAACGTTTGGTTTTGACAGCAAATTATTACATGATTATGGGCAGATGTAGACCATGTTTCGGAGAAGGCAATGGCAACCCACTCCAGTACTCTTGCCTGGAAAATCCCATGAATGGAGGAGCCTGGTAGGCTGCAGTCCATGGGGTCGCTGAGTGGGACACGACTGAGCGACTTCACTTTCACTTTTGACTTTCATGCATCGGAGAAGGAAATGGCAACCCACTCCAGTGTTCTTGCCTGGAGAATCCCAGGGACGGGGAAGCCTGGTGGGCTGCCGTCTATGGGGTGGCAGGGAATCGGACACGACTGAAGCGACTTAGCAGCAGCGGCAGACTACATTTAGGGATTTGAGAAGTATAAGTTAGGAATAGAAAGCAGAAATGTATGCAAAAATTCTCCATTGAGGGATATTATTATTTGCTACTGTCTAAAGTGAGAACAAGAATGAAATTTATGCTACCTTGTGAAGTGTTAAAGTTAATAATGTTACTTCCTAATGCTCTTTTCTCTAAAAAGCCTCCTGATTCCTTATTGCCTGAAGATTCTAACCGGGTCATCAAAGTGACCTCCAAAAACTCCTACTGTCTAAAGAACTTGTGATGGATGTGAAATTAATTGGCACACACAGTACTTCAGTTATGTGATTAAATATGACCAAGAATTGGTATCATGGTCTATGTCATATTAGGAAATGTAACGTAGAAATGATCCTCACCTTAACCCAAATTGTTAATCTATAATTAATTTCAATTCATATTTCCTGGTAATTTTGTTAAAAGAAATAATTATATTCTTATAAGTTTTTTAATATTTTAATATACTTAAAACAGGTCATTTATCAAGAAACTTTAAAACATGTGGGGATTGAGAATAATAAACATAACCTTAAAAGTATTTCTGTATCTTTAATTCATAAATATAATAAATTTTAGATTCTTTTTAAATAAAAGAAGTTCAATGTATTTTTTAAAAAATAACAAGCTTCAACTTTTAAAATGTTTTATAGAAAAATTGAGATTATAAGGGTTGTGTAGAGCTTTTAAAGGATGATATGGTTGGATGGTATCACTGATTCAGTGGACATGAACTTGGGCAACTCCAGGAGATGATGAGGGGCAGGGAAGCCCCAGCATGCTGCAGTCTGCGGGGTCACAGAGTTGGACACAACTGGGCAACTGAACAACACAACAAAAGATTCTTTATAATCTTTTTATTCTTCAAATCTGTATGGATAACATTTCAGAAGTAAGGATGGGAATCTAGATGCATAGATGAAAAGAAAATTTCTCCTTTACCTCTCAAGATTCAAACACTGAAAAACTTTTTTTTTTTAATATAACAAAACCTTGTCAGTTATTACCTCACCAAGTGAATTATAATAAGATACAGAATTTATGGTGAAAAGACAAATTTCCATCATGTTCCATCTAAGAAATCATAGTAACACTGGTTCTATTGCTTTGTTCTTTCTGCCAGTTAGGATTAGCCTTAGCTTCTGAGAATGAGTCTGGATTGGGCAGCATCTAACAAGTACCATTCCTGCTGCATTGACTGTATCAAGTTGTTGTTGTTGTTGTTGTTTAACAAAAAGTTGCTTCCTGGCCAAGCATAATGCAGATTGACCTAATAGAGAAGATTTCTGGGCTTATGCCATACAGGCAAAATAGTGACATATCCACAAAGCTGTTCAACTTAAAATGAAGTTGCATTTTAAAAATGAATACAGAAATGTTTATTTTGTAAAAAGTCATTCCATAATTAGTTTTCAGGTAAGCAGAGCTTTAGAATAAAATAATTCCCATGTTTTTAATCTTAAAATGTCATAAAAGTTTATCTTCAAATTTTTTCATCTATTACTCTACATTCTGATAAATTGAAAACATTTAAATGAAAGTTTAAATGATACAGTGCTTAGCTTTTTAAACATTTCTGAATATGTGAGAAAGCTCTTCAATTTCCTTGGAATAGAGTAGGTACAAAATTAAGATTTTATAGGAAACATGGAAATATATTTTCAAATATGGAAAAGAATGCCTGAGAATCCCATAGCATATAAGGTATATTAGCTTATTTTATACATTTAAGGCTTTTATAAAGATGTATCTATAATTATGCTTCCAGACATTCATATTTTGAATAATCAGCAATGACAAATTATTTCAAATTTTAAAAACTCAGTTTGTTTCAAATAGACACAAAATAATAGAATCTCTAAAAATGAACACATGGGGAATTCAAATGAATTGCTGTTAAGATTTCTAGATATAACATAAAAAGTCTTGGCATTAAGATGTACTAACAGCAAAAATATTGTTTATTTTAACACTTCAAAGGAACATTTTAGAAGTAGAAAATTTGAGGTGTAACTTCATTAGTAGATTTACTTAAATCAGTTTTAAGGACTGTGATCTTTGGTTCTAGATAAAAGAAAAATAACTTGCATTGCAAAATTTTAACCTTTAAAAAAAATCTTTGTGCAAACTTGATGTGGATGGAGCAAGACTGTGACAGTAAACAAGAACAATATCTCTTGTCTTACTGATAAAATTTTACAGTTGTCACACCTGCCCTGGGTTGTTGTCATTTATTTCTTTTAAAATGTCCAAGATCCCCATTTAGCAAAGTCAAAGCTGGATGCTTTTATAGAGGGTGCATGTATTATAATTGTGATTAAATATTAAAATACATGAATTCTAAATTTCACAAAAACCCATTGTAGATGATTCAAGGTGAACTAGACAAATGCTTTTTTTTATCACCTGAGTTTTAAATTTTTATTTTTCCTAGATTTTTTGAGGCATAATTGACAAAATTATATATATTTGAAGTGTATAACCTGCAAGTTTGACATATGTATACATTGTGAAATATTTACCACACTGAAAGCTTCTCATTTCTACGTACAGGAAACTCATAGGTCTCCATGTAGATTCAACCAAAATAAGATTCCACTGAGAGAGAGCATAAGAAAACTGTCAAAAAATCAGGTAAAGTTTTTGACCGTGTCAAGGGAAGAAAAGAAACCAAAACAAATAGCTTCATTTCATAGAGGGCAGTGCCCATAAAGCTATCAGTGGGGTTTACAGCCGAAACCTTGCAGACTATGAGAAAAGGAGATGATATAGTCAAAGTTTTGAGAGAGAGAGAAAAAAAAACCTGCCAACCAAGAATGCTTTACCTGGCAAAACTGTCCTCCAGCAATGAAAGAGAGATAGATTTTCCCAGACAATAAAAGCTGAGGGAGTTCCTCTTATCATTAGACCTGCCTTGTAGTAATGTTAAGAGGTTTCTTCAAGCTGAGATGAATGAAAAATTGCTAATTAGTTAAACAAAAACATAAAACCACACTGATAAAGATAAATATGTAGTCAAATCAAGAAGGCTCGGATACTATAATAGGGGTATATAAGTCACTTTAGTATAATGTTAAAAGACAAAAGCATTAAAAATAACTGCAGCTACAATTATTTGTTAATCAATACACAATATAAAAAGATGTAAATTGTGACATCAAAACACAAAATGTGAAAGAGGGAAGAAAAAGGGTTGAGTTTTGGTATGTGATCAAAGTTAATTTATCAGTTATTCATATTTTTTCAGGTTCTTTTCCATGATCATTTATTATAAGACATTGAATATCGTTCCCTGTACTCTACAGTAGAACTTTATCGTTGATCTATTTTATATGTGGTAGTTTGTATTTGCTAACCCTAAACTCCTAATTTATGCTACCCTCCTTACCCTTTGCTATATACTAGAAACTAACAGCATTGTAAATCAACTATACTTCAATCTTCTTAAAAGTTAATTTATCAGTTTAGAATATATCATTATAACTATGTTATATGTAAGTCTCAAGGTAACCACAAAGCAAAATCTGTAGTAGATATAGAAAATATTAACTTAAATATTTAGTTTTACTGCCTTGGTTTCTCTAATTCTGAAATTTTGACCCAAATGAAACCAAGGTATTCTTAAAAATTATATTAAAAATATGTCTGTGTATATACATATGCTTATGGTGCCCACACCAGAACTTACATGAATGGATGAATGAATAGTTAAATGAATAATAGTGTAGGTTTTATTCACATTAGCATTGATACCAAAAGGTATAACCAATTGCTCAAGTCCATTCACATTGTGTCACTATAGGAATTTCAAGTGCTTATGGCTTGCTTGAATATATTGAAATTTCTTTTATCCAGATATATTAGAAGCCTAGAATTTTCTAACCTGAAGGAAAACTGGCACTGAATTCTAGGAAGAACTCTTTTGAAAACCATTTGTGATCTTTACTTTAGAACCTAAGAATTCATGTTCAATAATTTTCTCTGTGGCTGGAATAAAGCCCGTTTCTAATTTTCTGGGATTATTGAAAAGTAAGTCTGGGCCTCTAGCCAGGTATTAAATGTTGGTCTAATTCAGTCCTCATGTACAACTGTGTATGTTTTGTAGTTGTTCTGGGTAGAAGTTTAAGCAAGTTAAACTGAAAAGCCGGACAGTATCTGTCTTATTGTGAATCTCATTCAACCTGAAATTTAATTACGTTACTATGTGGGTTTGTAATGTGGATTAATAGTTTTATTGTACTCGTGTGATTAGTTTCTGTTTGTTCTAATTTCTTTTTTGCTCTTTCCTGACCTTGAGGTGAAAAAAACACAGAAGATGTATTCCTTCAATTTAATGCCAGTTTGAGGTGTTTCTCTTGCATCATCAGATCAATGAAAAGTAAATAGCCTACACTTCTTGTTTCACTGTGCAGTATTGATCTTTCTTCAGCTTTTGCTTCCCTTTTTCCCTGTGTCTTGTGTCTTTCAACCCCTGGGACTGAAGTGATTGCCATAGATTGGACAAGCTAACAAGCGCATGATAAGGAACGCGTGTTTTGTGGCATACTCACACATGCCTGGTATATAAAACCTGCTTCCGCATCGAAAGAAAGGTGCCATTTTGTGTGCGGGGCACAAGCCACTAGGAGAAAGAACTGGAAGGACAAAACCAGGAAGGAAGATATATATATATATGTTTTTTTTTTGCTGTTCCAAATATTTGCTGATAGTGCTAAATTAGGTGATGAAACTCCGTTGGAAAGTAAAAGACAAGTAGCCTGCGGGGAAATGTCATAAGCTTTTAGATTTAGCAAATGACTGGATGTTGGCAGCCTGTGGGTAAGTATCTACTGTCCTTTAGCGGCTGTATTTTCTCAGGAATATTTGCTTTGGTTTTTGTCTTGTTTGGGTTTGGTTTTTTAAGACTAATGGCCAATCTTAGAGCTTGAGGTATAGTTATTAAAATTTTGATTGTATATCTAATACTTGGAAATATAGATTTAAGCCACATACTTTGACAAGAGGCATTAGGAGATATATCTGCTCCTTTAAAAATCTGACTTATTTACAGCTTTTGAGGTAAAAAGAAGTGTTTTTATAAAGATGTGAACTAGTCTGCTTTTAAAATGTCAAGTAAAGGAAGGAAACAATAACTTTATAAAGCTTAGAAAGAATTTGTTTACTTTCTGCCTGTCTTTAACATACTCACTGTAGAAATAGAACCCTCCAAGTTTTACTTTTGGGCCCTCTGTGTCCATAGATTTCTCAAGCATTGAAAAATGGATAAATAAATAATTGATATTCTATCACACGCTATTGTCTTCTTACAGAAGCATATTTTATGCTGTGCAGCTCAGAAGTTATCTGACATCATGTTAGGATGGTGGGAATACAGTTTCTTGACTGAGGGCTTTTTAGTCGTTGCTACTATTGGTAGTCAATTCTGTAAAATAAAGTATATGTAAGTAAGGAAGTTACGCTTAATTTTTTTTTTTCTTTATGGTTGTTTAGTTTGCAAACCTACAGTCAGAGTATCATTCTGATCTCCATGAATGAAAGGGTCACACAGTGGAGGAAATAAACAAAGCTTTTGCTTCTCATGGGGAAACTCTAACCTCTCTAAGTGTTGAGATAGAATGAGGATGTGTGTAGAATGTTTAACTTTTTACTGACTTTAAGAAAGAATAGTTACAATGCACAGGTTCCTGATTCTGATATACAAATCTCTGTCCAGCGATACAAGAACTTCATAGGGACACCATAGACACCCCTGCAATGCAGCTTCTTAGCACACTGTTTCAACATGACACTTTTATATCATTAGCCTTTTGTTATCTGAATAGAAAACACTGTGAAGGGAACAAATTAAGCATCATGTTCAGGCTGTTGTATCTTTCTCAGATCTTTATGGCATTTTATACTTCTTGGAGTTGGATGAGTGTTCTAACTCACGCTATTATGTAGTCCTTAGGGTAACCCTAGTGCTGATTTGAAAGCTATTAATTTTCTATTATAGTGTGCTAAAGATGTTCTATAGTGTGGCACTCACCTGCATTATTGAGTCAGTGACCAATTGCAGAGTTGCTCTGTGGTGGTTGGAGCTTAACTCAACCCTCTGGGATCTCATTTATTATTTGCAGATATTGATTTTGGAAAAAGAAAAGCTAAGACGTGTGAATACAATACTGACTTAGACCTGGCCTAGAGCCGTTAACTCCTAATGGTCTGCATATTGTGTGTGTTAATATGTAAAACTATTAAATGTTTTGTGGTCTTAGCCAAAATGCATTTATGCTGGTCACAATAAATGTCAGTTTCCAACAGTGTGTAAATACTGAGTCCCCAGATGATTTTGCTGTATGTTCATAGAATCTAAACTTAGCCCTTATTTATAATTTTCTGATGTCTTATAAATGCAAATAGGAGAAGAATAATACATCATAAACAATATGCTAAAAACAAGTCCCTGGTGTATCTGGGATGTGATCTCTAATTAGTCTCTATGTGTATGTATGGGGGAATCTTAGTGATAATTTATTTTTCTTCAAGAAACACGATAGTTTGGACGGTTCTAGGGGAGTGTCCTCAAACAGCTTCAGACACTGTCAAGGAAAAAAAAACAAACAAACATATAAACTGGGGAAAGGGAGGATTTCCCCTTAAGGAATCTAAAATTCAAAATAAAGCCAGGGCTTAAAATGGCATAAAAGGTCTCTTGACTGAGGGGACCCTGAAACTCCAAAAGGCTGGCAAATTTGCAAAGACAGGCTCTCGTGAACTATACAGGATTATTCTCCTATGCTCTGTGTTAATTCTAAGGCTTAAACTGTATACATTTTCTAAAAACTTGGATTTCTCCTTCAAATGTCTTCATTATTTTAGTAGAGCAACATTTCTGGATAGCCAAATTCATTGGAAACACTTACAACATCATGTTGTTTGATTTAAGGTAGGCCTTTAAAAACATATTGTCTGCCACTTTTTATTTAATAACAAATGTAAAAGAACAAAACCTATCTTACTAAAATTTTTAATCAACTATCTTCACAAGTAATAAAATGGGATTATGTTGTTAACAATCCATTTACTCATATAAATTATGTGAAAATAATTGACTATGTAATCAGAAACAAGTAATTTCTTAAGTTCAAGATTAATCTATACCATGAAAAGTAGATATGACCTTTGCATTGCTCCCTCTTTAGCAATGCATTTCATTTCAAAACTCACCGGTCTTGTCTCCTATTGGCAACTATTCCATGCAAGTTCCTCAGTAAATTCAATTATTCCTTCATTTCTTTCATTAATCAGAAATTTATCACATCTATTATGTGTTGAGTGACAGATAATAAAAATACAAAGGAAGTGCGATTCAAACAAAAAACTCAATACATGTTAAAGGAAAATAATAAGGCCAAGCCTTTGATTTTAATGAAGCTCAATTATAACATTATAAATATTATAAAAAAGCTCTAACACAAAACCACAGTTATTTAAAATAAGTTGTTTTATGTCAGAAGCAAAAGTGATGCACTGTATGTGAGAATTCACTAAAATATGGAATGAGAATGTTTTTCAGTATGAATTTAATGTTTAAAAAATAGTCCTTCTGGTTAGTGATAAGTAGAAGGATGTCTAGAATTGTGTAATGAGACTGTTTAATAAACAGAGATGTGTTTGGTATCAGTTATGGGACATGGGCTAGCGATGTAAAGAAAAAGGTATATTTTCAGCCCTTGCAAGAACACAGTAGCGAGGAAAACACACCAAACAGTAATCAATATTCTCTCTTTGTGAAGACTTTGTAGTAAAATGTCTAAGGGAAATTTTTACATTTTCCAATATATTTTTATAAATGTTAAATCATATTTAATTGCCTTTCAGTTCAACTTTAAATAATTTAAAAAATTCATATGATCATTTTGTTGGCTCATGACATTTTTGGTAGCACATTTATAATATACACATGACCTGGAGGCTTCTGTAGGATTTTATTTCAAATATTGATCAGATTGGGGCCAGTTTGAGGATCAAGGAGAGATACTCGCAAATTAATGACACTGAATTTGTCTTAAATAACCACATACCTAGTAGTAAAATTAAATACCAAACCCCAAACATGCTTACAGTAGACCTAATATTTATAGCTTAAATGCCAAATTGGCTACTGATGCGATATCTCTTGAGAAAGTTTTGACTAGGGTAGAGATCCAAAATCAAAGCTTTAAAACTCAAGATTATATGCTTCTGATTTACAATCCCAAAAATACATTTTCAATGACAAATTGGTGATCTGACTATGCAAATATTTGTCTAAAATGTTTAACATTCTCTTGTTTAAAGTAATTGAAGGTTTTTTAAAATATGAAAAATCTAATCAAACCTGAGTCAGTATTTTTAATGAATACTCTTTCCTTTTTGTCAACAAATTACTGTGATAATAAACTGACAAGGGTCAGTCACAAACCTTGTCACATAACTGACAAGGTTTTGCATGATTAGCTAATTTCATGTGTGTGTGCTAAGTCACTTCAGTCATGTCTGACTCTGTGACCCAATGGACTGTATACCCAACAGGCTCCTCTGTTCATGGGGTTCACCAGGGAGGAATACTGGAGTGGGTTGCCATGCCCTCCTCCAGGGAATCCTCCCCATCCAGGGATTGAACCTGTGCCTCCTGTGACTTCTGCAATGCAGGCAGATTCTCTACTGCTGAGCTACCAGGGAAAATTCAGGTCAATATATGGACCTGAATGAAAGGATAGCATTCCTTTCAACTAGACAGAAGCCAAATAGCCCATCACTGGTGCAAATTACTATCCTCTAACTTCTTCATAATGACTATGAGGATATATGGCTTTTCTTCTTCCTTTTTTTTTTATATGATTGTTATTGTACTGGCTAACATACAAATTGTAACTGGCTAACACTCTACTGGCTAACATACAAATAGCAAAAAGGAAAAGAAAAAAATCACAGATGTGCTATTTTCATTAATTTAGAAGATGCTTTTCTTGGGCACAATACTTTGTTCATATGAATATCAACTTCAAGGGTGATCTGTTCTTTTAAGTGAAGTACCCTATGAAGTAGTACCATAAACATATTTCCAATACCAAGTTTCAGCAGTGAGATTTGAAGCAGCCGCTTATGCAAAAGTAAGGCATTACTCAAGAGAGGCAGTTTTAGAAAAAGGTCATTGTTAGGCTTGAATGGGTAGGCAATGAGTACACAGCTGTTTTATCACTATCCATTCATCCAATGGAAAAATTTTATATTTGAATTTAAGAGTTCAGAGGTGCTACTGACCCTTGGTCGGAAAAGATGCTGATGCTGAAACTGACTCTTCTTAATGCTTTACTGTAGTTTGTATGTCTAGGCACTCATATGTCTAGGCACCTATAGCAGCAGTCACCACTGATATCTATTTGACCCAGGCTTTTAGATTCTTTTGGCTTTACTTGGCTTTTATCCAGACTCAATATTTTATAAGAAAATTATTTAAATTCACCCTGAGATTGCAATGAAATTTCCTCTCCCTTGACTCTCAACTATCTCAGTTCATAGTCTTTGTCCTTATACATTCTAAAAATCAAAATCACATGAGGACTGAAACTTATCATAAATCCATGATCTCAAATTAGACCTCTGGTACTACTTGATCATGCGTTTATTAAGCTTTTCATGACTCCCCTATTTCCCAGTAGCTCTGTCAAACATGTTCCCATTTCCAAAGTTTCAGACCCCACTTCTTGCTTTGTGTTACACTTCTGGTGCCAATCCCATGTAGTTCATTTGGTTCTCTTTCTAACAAGGTTAATTGTAATCCTCCACTTCTTTTATCTTGAGTAGGATCAGAGCGTTCTGGATATTAACTGAAACAGACTGAATTCATCACAGTGGAGGACAGGCTTCTCTGGTGGCTCAGCTGGTAAAGAATCCACTGGCTATGCATGAGACCTGGGTTCAGTCCTTGGGCTGGGAAGATCCTCTGGAGGATGGCATGGCAACTCACTCCAGTATTCTTGCCTGGAGAATCCCCATGGACAGAGGTGTCCGCTGGGCTACAGTCCATGGGGTCACAAAGAGATGCACACGACTGAGCAACTAAACACAGTGGAGGACATTGAGCATTCTTCTCCCCTCCCTTTTTTTAACCTGGACACTGTGATCCGAATCAGAAAATTATAAAGTAGTAGAACTTCCATCAGGCTGAATTGTTACAGAAACATGGAAACCAGTTGTCTTGGAGTCAACAGATTATATTTTCACAAACAGGGAAGCAAATGTTGTAATTTTAAGCCAATGAGATGTTGGGGATATTCCACTGAATGGCCAAAAGTGTCCTCATGAATATGCCTTGACGTTTAGGTGATGGTCTTCTTATCCATGATCCTGAAAGAGTTGAGATAGAATATTTCTGTATCTTTTTGTGCATCATTGTCAAAGGAAAAATTGGATAGTGCCAACTTTGTAATCCTTATACAATCATTGTCTGCTTGTTCAGACAATGTTTAAGTACATATCTTCACTCTAAATAATTTAATAAAATACTATATTTCCGTCTCTTTAAAACTAATGCTGCAGTCCATGGGGTCACAAAGAGTCAGACATGACTGAGCAACTGAACAGCAACATAAAACTTGACATTAAAATTAGTATTACACAGCACTACTGACTCCGTGGACATAAATTTGAGCAAACTGGGTCATAGTGAAGGACCAGGGAGCCTGGCCTACTGCAGTCCATGAGGTCACAAGGAGTCTGACACAACTTAGCGACTAAACAACCACAATCGAATATACACTTTATATACACATACATGTAGTTTTACACATTTATAGTTATCGACTAACATCTTCAAGATCTTATTGCTGGTCTAATAGAGCCAGATTTTAAGACCAAGTATTTATGAGCACAGATCCATGACTATCCACTCTGCTATACCATCATTTTTCTGAAAATCTTTATTTCCTTGGCTTTACTGTATGCACTATCCTAAGTATTATTTATTACCTATTAGTTATTGTATGCTACTTGTATGACTTACACAAGTAACTTTCTTTGAATCTAAGTATACTCATGTATAAAAGAGCACAAGACTGTATTTGACAGTTTTTAATTAGACTAAGTGAAATAATATAAAGATATTGTGATAGCTTAGTTTCTGATGCATATTAGCATTTGAGAAATGTTAGATGTGTATATGCTTCTTTAACTTTGCTTATATCATTACCCTTTTCCTGAATTGACCAATATCTTTGGTGATGAAGTTATTACCAATTTTAAGATTTGTACCCCATTATTTCCTTTCTCGGGTTTCCCAGGTGATGCAGTGGTAAAGAATCCACTTGCCAATGCAGGAAATCCAAGAGACAGGGGCTCAATCCCCATCACGGGTCGGGAAGATCCCCTAGAGCAGGAAATGGTAACCTGCTCCATTATTCTTGCCTCAAATCCCATGGACAGAGGAGCCTGGCAGACTACAGTCCATGGATTCAGAGAGTCAGATATGACTGAGTGCCCATACAAGCACACATCTTCTTTCCCAGCGTCTTTGTCTTTTGCTTGAGTATTTAATTTCTTATTTGTTATATGTATTTAATTTTTCTGTTATGTATATATGTCTTATTTTCTGGTGGATTCTGAATTCCTTGAAGTTAGAACCTAACTTGTCACCATTCTTAATTTATTATACACAAATATCTGATGCCACTGAAGATTTTTATGAATAGGCACATCCTACTTGAATATTCTAGTAGAAAAATATCCTTTATGTTAAACTGTATTTATCAACCACTGCACTTCTTGGAATTCTGAATGTAGTGTCAACCTGACATATCGTTCATACCAAGCCATTACTATCGCTTGCTGCATAGTGGCATTTTCCTAGCTCAGCTCAAGGTACAACATTGGTGAATTTAGGACATGGGTTCTGTCGTGAACCAAGGGGAATAGCTTTTGACTTTTATTCCCTAGTCTTACTCCAGAATGAAATAGATTTAACACTGTTTTTTCTCATTCAGAATTTTATCTCTTCTACCCAGATATGTTCAGTTCATTCGTTCAGTCACGTCTGATTCTTTGCAACCCCATGGACTGCAGTATGCCAGGCCTCCCTGTTCATCACAACTCCTGGAGTTTACTCAAACTCATGTCCATTGAGTCAGTGATGCCATCCAACCATCTCATCCTCTGTTGTCCTCTTCTCCTCCCATCTTCAATCTTTCCCAGCATCAGGGTCTTTTCCAATGAGTCAGCTCTTCACATTAGGTGGCCAAAGTATTGGAGTTTCAGCTTTCTTTATAGTCCAACTCTCACATGCATACATTTCTACTGGAAAAACCATAGCCCTGACCGGACAGACCTTTGTTGGCAAAGTAATGTCTCTGCTTTTTAATATGCTGTCTAGGTTGGTCATAACTTGGTCCAAATATGTATTAGTTACAAATGAGTGGATAAGAAGATGTACTTTTATCTATAAGTATTTCTTTCAGAGATGTTGTTCAGATAACAGACCAATGAAATAACAATTAAAAAATGTATAGTGGAGTTAAGGCTGGAAAAATTATGGCATCAGATGAGTTATGCAGTGGAAATATAGGTGCAGGTGCTTAATTACGTGCATTTATCTATTTCCTGTCCTTTGCTGGGTTTTATTAGTAGATTCTCAAAATAGCATTTTATGTAATACACTTATTAGCAAATACTTTGAGTCACAGGACCATCCATCAACATTGCATATGGTACTGATACTATATTTCTGTTCATTGCCTGAAGTTGGCTACCATAGCCTGTGTTTAAAGCTTTTAACTCTTAGATTCAAACCATAATGTTTCTGAACATGTTCAGTGTTTTAAATGCAAAGTGCTTCTATAGAAAGTCATGATATGACGTCTCAGAAGATGGATGAAGCTTTTGTGCTCCTTTTCTTTTTTTTCTTTTTTTAAAGCTACACTAGTATATGTGAAGACTGACATTCATGAAGACTAAAGTGCTTCCATTTCAGAAAGTAACAACAACTCAAGAGGGGGCGTCAGTGCCTCTCACTATGCTGCAACACTCATGCCTAACAAAGGATTGAGCTTTTGCTTGTGCTCTTTTTTTTCTTTCCTAAAACACTAATTCATAACACTGATTTAGTTGTTTTAAACTGAAAATGTATTGGCCCACCAGATCCCAGATACAATGTCTACTATTCCTTTTTTACCCAAAATACATCTAAAATAAATGTGGAAATCTAAAATAAAACAGTTGGTCAGTGAGGTCAAGAGATGATTCCTAGAGTAGAATCACTATGGAAGCAGTGGAATGAAGCCTGCAGCACAGGCTCCAACGCCTGACAGACCTGTAATTGCATTTGTGTTCTCCTACTTACAAGGGACCCTGAGCAAGTAGCCTAATTGCTTTGCAATTTAATTTGTCCACAAAGAGAAAAATGGATATAATAATACAATATTAATGTAAGGACCTACCTTACAGAGATATGTGCGTAGATTAAATGAGATAGTGAATTTAAAGTCTTAAAATGCTCAGTATGGTGTCTGGCATGTGGTAAAACCTTCAGTCAATTTTAGCTTCATCATCATGATCTTATTGATGCAGTCACTAGTACTCTTGATCATTCAGTGTTGACTGGCCTCAGAAAGAGTGTCTAACACTGATTATAATACCTTAAAATTCTCATTTTTCAAGTGCAGTGTGAAGATAAACAATTTTTGGCAAGTGCTGCTGCTGCTAAGTTGCTTCAGTCGTGTCCGACTCTGTGTGACTCCATAGACGGCAGCCCACCAGGCTCCCCCTTCCCTGGGATTCTCCAGGCAAGAACACTGGCGTGGGTTGCCATTTCCTTCTCCAATGCATGAAAGTGGAAAGTGAAAGTGAAGTCACTCAGTCGTGTCGGACTCTTAGCGACCCCATGGACTGCAGCCCATCAGACTTCTCCATCCATGGGATTTTCCAGGCAAGAGTACTGGAGTGGGGTGCCATTGCCTTCTCCATTTGGCAAGTGCAGTCTCTCCCTATAGGCCATGTTAGCCATATTATAATCAGAATATTACTTGGTAGGCTGTGTTCAGAAGAACGAGAGTTTGGGGGTGTAATGGCACTAGGCTGTATCATTAGGCACCCCATCTTTTTAGAGGTGCATTCACATTTGCTCTCAGAATATCCTCTTTCTGGATATGTTTGTGAATTTGCTAACAGAATATGTTGTTGTTTCTATTTATGTCAGATGCTTCGTTTAATTGTTACTTTCTTTTGTTATGTTAGAACTTTAGCCAAGTTTTTTAATTGATCCACTGTTTTGATTTTCTTGTTTAACTTTTAGTAGATATCATTATTTGCATTATTTATAAGTTTTGAGGGGTGCCTCTCTAGAACTCTTGGAATTTGTTAGTGTGTACTACTTATAGAATAGTTTCTTAAAAATGGCTTACCTTTAATGTGTCTTGTTTCTTTCTTTTCTTACACTATTTTCTTCCTGTGAGATACACCGATTGCTTTGCCAAGTGTTCATATAATTTCATATGTTGATATTGATTCTATATTTCCTTTGAAAAATAAATAAGTATTTTGTAAGAGGGTTCCATGGGTTTCCCCAGTGAATCAGACAGTAAAGAATCTGTCTGCAGTGCCAGACACCCGGGTTTGATCCCTGGAGAAAGAAATGGCTACTAACTTCAGTATGCTTGCCTAGAGAATTCCATGGACAGAAGATCCTGGCAGGCTACAGTCCGTGGGGTTGCAAATAGTCAGACATGACTAAGCAACTAACACCACCACACCAAGAGGGTTCAAATTCACATTAATTCTCTTCTGGTTAAAAATTGACATGAAATAGCATACGGAATAATAGAAGATTAAGTCTTGGAGATCATTTATTAAATGTCATTATTAGAAAACTTACTATATTCAAAGATACTATCTAGAATTATGAAAACTTGTAAACTTTATTACCAAAATGACTAATAATAGAAAATCATGTATCCCATTATTTTCATTTAGTACACATATATCCTAAGTTTATAATTTTTAAAAGGTCTAATATTTTATATAAACTGATGCTATATACCATTGTTTAAATGAAATATAAAGATTTTACATAGTATTAATGTTATAATTATTTGTATGGCAGATGTCAATTCATTATCTATCTGGAAAAGTACAATATTGAATTTTAGTTAATTGATTTATTATAGAAATTAAGATATTTCTGGAAGTTATAAGCCACAATAGTGTAAAAAAGAATATGAGACAGACCTAATAATTCCTTGATCTCATTCAAACTTTTTACTTAATAATATAATCAAACTACCAGATTTGTATATGGCCACATTTATTTCTCACTTGGGAAAAAGGAATGTGAATTATTTATTAAAGAAATGTTAAAAGGCATTGTATATTCTTAGTGTATTCAGTATACAGAGTCATTTGAATGAAGGAACAGATAATTCAGGTCAAAAATGGATTCTTTTCATGTGTAAGTTATTTAGTGTATAAAGTGAAGTGAAAGTTGCTCAGTCATGTCTGACTCTTTGCTATCTCATGGACTATACAGTTCATGGAATTCTCCAGGCCAGAATACTGGAGTGGATAGCTGTTCCCTTCTCCAGGGGATCTTCCCAACCCAGGGATCAAACTCAAGTCTCCTGCATTGCAAGCAGATTCTTTACCAACTGAGCCACCAGGGAAGTCCTATTTAGTGTATGACCACATTAAAAAATGATCACTTAGGGATGATTTACTTATTTCCCTTGATCTGTACTTTGTACATGATTTTACAGATTAGTCATTTAGTATAACTGATGTAAGTATTGAAATAACCAAAAATATTTTTTGTCAGCCTTTCTAAATTATATAGGTAAAGGTGATAAGTTTCAGAAGCTTTACGCACACTCCTCTGTAGGGTACAGAATGCTAAGGATATGGAAGGAGTGTATGTGTCTGCCAAAAGCACTATCGTCTCTTTCCAGGGCATCCTGGTTCAGCATGTTGAAAATGATGAGGTATACAGCATATACTGTTAAGATTCCTCCATAAACCCAGTAGTAATTCTAGAGAAATAGAATAGTAGTTCTAGAGAAATAGAATATATATGTGTGTGTGTGTGTGTGTATATATATATATATGCATAAAGATGTGTATGTGTGTATATATATGTATGAGTATATATGTGTGTGTATGTGTGTGTGTATATATATATATGAGAGAATAAAAACAATTCTTCCCTTAAGGAATTTATACATGGAAGATAAAGAAATGATCAAGTAAACAAGAATAATTATTATTGATCAAAAAACATGTGTGATTACAGATTATAGCCCAGTCTTGTGCAAGAAAGTCAGGATAAAAAGGAGAATGATGCAAACTCTGCTCTCAAGGAGCTCATAGTAGACTTCTGGGATTCAATAAAATAATTTTGAAAAGGTACAGCGGATATAAAACCATAAAAGACAAAGAAGTCTCAGGAATTTGGATTTTTATATACTAGAACATATATATTTTAACATTATATACTTTTTTGTCTATATAATTAAATTTTATTCTAATAAAATACAAGGTTTAAGAAGGGAGAATGCTACCAATTTTGTTTGCCAATTAATCCCTTTTGTCATTTTGCAAGGAGCCTGGACTGCTCTAGGTCTTGAAAAATATAACCCTGAACACTGAAATCTTAGTCCAAATGAGAAATTGTCACACTTTTGATACTAAGTTAAAGGAATAAGAGCTATTATTCATTTATTCATCAGTTTAATTTTCCATTTTATACTTTTCCATTTTGGAATTTAAATATCTCTAAAAGGGTGTGTGTGTGTATGTATAAAATATCAGAGAAGGCAATGGCACCCCACTCCAGTACTCTTGCCTGGAAAATCCCATGGACGGAGGAGCCTGGTAGGCTTCAGTCCATGGGGTTGCTAAGAGTCGGACTCGACTGAGCGACTTCCCTTTCACTTTTCACTTTCACGCGTTGGAGAAGGAAATGGCAACCCACTCCAGTGTTATTGCCTGGAGAATCCCAGGGACAGGGGAGCCTGGTGGGCTGCCGTCTATGGGGTCGCACAGAGTTGGACACGACTGAAGTGACTTAGCACATGTATATAATACATAAGGATAGCTTGAGTTGCAGAAAGGGAACTCTGGGTTAATCAATTCTTCAGTAATAGGACTTTTAAAAAATCTAGAAAAACATTGATGATTATTGGTATAAAGGTAGAATTTCAAGGAGAAGTGTAGGTTTAAGGTTTCAAAAACATAAAACTAGAAGTACTGTGTGGATGTATAAGTTTATGACAGTAGGATTTCTGCTCTTGGATGTCAGGGTGAAATCATGACGAGGCAAAAGCTACAAAAGTGGGTCTAGCGTAAAGAATCATTATGCCCCATTGTGCCCCTCAGCGTAGCAGGGATGAAGGACCTCAGGCAGGATAGACATATCAGGAGAGGGCCGGCTAAGAAGAGCGAGGTCAACTGGGTCTGAGGAGGGCTGGGCTGTGTTGTGCCTTATCAGTGGTTTCAGCTCTCTCTGATGCTCAGTCAAGACCAAGCAGAAGAGTTATTAGAGATGGCCCCTCAGTTAAGCACTGGAGGGGCCTCCCAGCCTCCTTTCTTTTTTTTTTTTTTTGAGGAAGTTCAGGAGTACTTAATAAACTGGGGTTAAGTTTATTATAGTCCCTGGAGCCGAGAGCTGTCTGCTGCTCCCCATATCATGGCTGGGAGCCCTCGATCAGACTGTGGGCAGAACAGGCACAGAGCTGCTTTACTGAGGGCCATGTCCCGGCCTGGCTGGTAGAAACATTCAGAGACGGCTGAGTCACTTCTGCCATGACCATCTCTGCCTGCTGCAGGCAGGCTGGGTCCTGCTGACAGATGAGCTTGTCACCCCAGCAGTCTCTTCCCCATTTCCAAAGTAGAAAGTCAGCCAGATTTCAGGCCAATCACGCTACAGGAGCAGGATCCGCTGAGATCTCTAAGTCCTCCTTCCCTGCCCTCTTCCGCTCACAGCGGTGCAGAAATGACTCTGCCCTCCTAGTCCCACCCTCGTAGAACTCCATGCTGAAGTTTCCCTTCCCCAGTTCTTGTGAGCCCAGAAGTTTGTGGAGTTTCCACTGGCCCCACGATACTGACCGTAGGCTGTCCCTCCATCCCAGTCTTCTGGGAACCTGGGCCTATATTCTGTTGGACTTGAGCCTCATCCCCACTGCTGCCTTCATCCAAGAATGAAGGGGTTATGCACCCTTTGCTTTTCTCAGAGGTTCATCAGAGACCAGGACTTTCTATACATGTGGCTCATAGAGTGTCTGGGGCAGGAGAATCGGGGAATGTAATCTAGAATCCACAACCACAAGTTTTTTTTCTGCTTTGAGAAGGAGTCTTGTCTCTGACTGGGGGGGTCCTGAATGAAGGCCACAGGCTCAAAAACAAAAATACATCTTGACTATTTTGAGTGTAAGTTTCTGTGAGTATCTAGTGACACTAACAGAGCACAGGTGACGACCAGGAATCCCAGAAGCCACAAATAAACCAAACATGTACTTCTTTTTTAAATCTCCACCGTTTTCTTAAAATTTACTGTCATTTTAAAAAGGCAGATCTGGTAACATGTTAGGAGGTTGTCACTGGAGTTGGCTGACATCCCCTATATACAGGACATGACCTCAGGAAGGTCAATTACATCCTGTGTGCCTGAAGTCATTTCAGTAGTATCCAACTCTTTGTGACCCTATGAACTGTAGCCGGCCAGGCTCCTCTGTCTTTGGGATTTTCCAGGCAAGAACACTGCAGTGGGTTGCCATACCCTCCTCCAGGGGATCTTCCTCAGCCAGACATCGAACCCATATTGGCTCTTATGTCTCTTACACTGGCAGGTAGGTTCTTTACCACTAATGCCACCTGGGAATCCCAAAGTGAAAGTTTTAGTTGCTCATTTGTTCCTGACTCTTTTGAGACCCCATGGACTGTAGCCCACCAGGCTCCTCTGTCCATGGACTTCAGACAAGAATACTGGAGTAGGTAGCCATTCCCTTCTCCAGGGGATCTTGCCGACCCAAGGATTGAACCCAGGTCTCTTGCAAAACAGGCAGATTCTTTACAATTTGAGCCACTAGGGAAGCCCATTACATCCTACTGTCTCTCAAGTCTGGGGTGGACATTGTTTGTTGTTATATTTCATACTTTCTTAAAAGAATTTAAAACTTAAAAAGAAAAAAAAAAAACAACTTTACATGTAACCATGCTGTCCCTGCATGGTTAGCTGTGTCTGACTCTGTGACCCTTTGGTCTGTAGCCTGCCAGGCTCCTCTGTCCATTGGGTTTTCCAGGCAAGAATACTGGAGTGGGCTGTGATAGCTTACAGTGAATGGTGAACGATGTCGCCAGATCTGTGGTCTCTGAAGGAGAAGAGTTAACTCTGGGACAAAAGACAGTCTCAATCACTCAGAGCTTTGTGTAGATGTTACTTACAGTGCAAGTGACAGAGAAAGCTTCTGACATAGACATCAGAAGGGGGCAGGAAAGTACCCATCCCACTAGCTTAAGTGGGGCCTTATATTCTTCTCAACTAGCTACTGAGAATAGATTAAAAAAAAATACCTCAAGGCTGTGAGAATTTTGCTCAGACCCTTTCCTGTAACATACATCCAAAGCTCAAAAAAGGGCATGTTCTTGAACAAGAGATACAGCTGCCTACAAGGCCTACTTGTCTGAGGCAAAAGAATGTGAAAAAGATAATGTTTACCCCTTCCTTAAAGGGGCTTTAGACTTGGACTCCTTATCAACCTGCCTAAGTTAACTCTCTCAGTTGCCATTTCCTTCTCCAGGGTATCTTCCTGACCCAGGAACCTAACCTGTGTCTCCTGTATTGCACACGGATTCTTTACCTGCTGAGCCATTGGGGAAGCCCTGACAAATAACACATCCTCCAACAGGCTACTTGATGCAAGGAAAATTGGAGTAAATGTTTTAATGGAAATATAGACTTCTGCTGTCTGTCTAATGTGCACAGTGTAACTTTTTTGAAAATATGCCATCGTGAAAAAAAAATCTGTAGTAAGAACTCTAAATACACTTCAGAAAAGATATATGGTAAAAACCTTAGTGAAATGAACAAATAATCAAGAGTTTCAATAATCATTGTTTTGGAAAGCAAATGAAATGACAATATTATGAAATAAAACTATTGAATAACTAAAAATATAAACCTGACAAATTTTATATTTAAACTTTGAAGTTTAAAAAATATCATCTATGTAGCAATATAAGAATTATGTGTTTCAAACAGAAAGAAACATTTCCAAAGGTAGTTTAATAGTATTGCTTCATTTAGCCTTGCAAATACATATACTGTGGTGTTGGAGAAGACTCTTGAGAATCCCTTGGACTGCAAGGAGATCAGTCCTGGGTGTTCATTGGAAGGACTGATGTTGAAGCTGAAACTCCAATACTTTGGCCACCTCATGTGAAGAGCAGACTCATTTGAAAAAACCCTGATGCTGGGAAAGATTGAGGGCAGGAGGAGAAGGGGACGACAGAAGGTGAAATGGTTGGATGGCATCACCGACTCAATGGACATGAGTGTGGGTAGGCCCCGGGAGTTGGTGATGGACAAGGAGATCTGGTGTGCTGCAGTTCATGGGGTCACAAAGCGTCGGATATGACTGAGTGACTGAACTGATACAGTTGAACTTAGGAGAGAGAGAAATAATTTGTGATTTCTTCCTATCATCTCATTTTACAAATGGAATTAAAAGGTATATGATGTGTATATTAGTTTTTCAGTCTGTTATAACAGTACCTCAGGCTATGACACAGAAAGGTACTGAATCATAGTTCTGGAGGCCATATCTCAGGTCAGTGTCAGCAGTCCATGCTCCTTTTTGAAAGTATGAGGGAAGAACTTGTTTTAGATCTTTCTCCTAACTTCTCTTATTTCCTTGGCTTGTGGCAGTGCATCTCCAATATTTACACAGTGTTCTCCCTGTGTGCATTTTAACTAATTACACTGCAGTGACCCTTTTCCAAACAAGGCCACACTCTTAGGAACAGGTGGTTATGGTATGTAGCTCTATATTCTTTCAACATATGGATAAGGGGCTACATGATACAACCCATAAAAATGCAATAAAAGACATTTTTGATTAGTTTCTCTGAGAACAATAAACAATTATTTTTATATGTTAAGGGGCTTCCTAGGTGGCGCTAGTGGTAAAGAACCCACTTGCCAATGCAAGTAGACCCAAGAGACTCAGGTTTGATCCCTAGATGGGAAAGATCCCCTGGAGGTGGACATGGCAACCGACTCCAACATTCTTGCCTGGAGAATCCCATTGACAGAGGAGACTGGAAGGCTACAGTCCATAGGGTCACACAGAGTTGGGAATGACTGAAGCGACTTAGCAGGCACACTTATGTTAAGAAATGTCTTAAAATTAATGGAAATAAGCCAAAATTATAGAAATCTTTTTTTCATTGGTTGCTATTGAAGCTGGTATGGGTACAAAAGATAAATTTAAGTGACATTAATTTGAACATAGTTCTCTTCATTGCATTGTTCTCCAGGAATCATTTTTTCTTTTGTGGGGCTGGGATAAAATACTGAAAACAGAGCAAGTCATGGATGTGGTCATGATTATCAGGGATTAAATAATCTTTTTAAGTCACAGTAAGTTTAAGACTGCTTGGTGATTGTGGAGGTCTGGTGTACTACACGGATTTCAGATGACACTGTTGGCATAATACACCAAGAGATGATTTTTACTTACAAGAGATACCAATTTGTTAATATCATTTGAGAAAATGCCTATGTCAGCTCGCTAGAAAATATTGGATCAAAGACTTGGCTTTTTAAAAAATTGGCATTATAATTCATTTGAATAAACACTTTGAATAATTCTCTGCAAATGAGTTCAAAAGTAGTTATACAAATACGTGCTTTAATTCATTTGGAAAGGAATAACATGTCCAAATTTTCTATACTGATATCAGATTCTAGAAATGAAATAAGTGATGGCCTGGATTACTTTCCAAAAATTGAAATTTTGAAGTTTGGACACTAATATATATATGGATTTAAAAATCTCAAATATTATGTGTAATTTTCAACTTGCCTTCTGGTATTAAGTCAAAGGAGTAACACATTTGTATTAAGCTTTTATTTATTCATGTTCTATATTTATTTTGAAATTAAAAATATCTAACACTATAATGCTATATACATTATATAATTTTTTGTAAAAATAAATTTTGTTGTATTCCCATTAGTTACCTTTTCTTAGATTTACACGATGAATTTCATTTATTATACAATAGAACTGTTCTGGACATTATTAGATGTATTGAAACACAAAACTGTTACTCAGCTTCAAATTAAATTGTGCCGCAGATTAGACTGCATGAATGTACTTAACAGATTATTCATTATAAGTATTCACCACTTTGACATGTTAAAATAGCACCCATTCTTTCTATAGTGCCAAACACTGTCCTAGGTAGATATGAAAATACTACCATTTTACCACGGAGGAGACCAAGATTCAGAGCAGTTACTTTCCAAAACCAGATCAGTGATTGATCAACCCAGGATTCCTTCTGAGTCCAGATTTCATGCTCTTATATACCATATTGCTTCTGTTTGTAGTACAGAGTATATTATCTGTATGAACATATATGCATTCAAAAATCTATCTTAATTCTTTAAACAATCTGAGGAAGAATAGATATATAATTATGGCTGGAAGAATGGCTGGGGAAATCCTTCTAGCAGTTACTGTATGACTTATGAGCTTGAAAGCATGGATTTGAAGTCAGCCTGTGTTGTGACCTGAGGAAAATCACTCAAACCTTCTAAGCCTCAGGTTCCTCAGTAAAATGGGGTTAATCATGCGGTTGCTGTGAAGATTATCTGAGATGATGGATGTTAAGGCAACCGTATAGTAACTTATAGGGAACCATCAATAAACTTTCCCTGATAAAAGAGATCTGTTTAATGCACTGCAAATATATTCTCACATTCTTTTCCTTTTTCTAATGATATCTTTTGATGAAAAAAATTTTAATAAGCATGTTAAGTGTAAAATATGTAGAGAAGATGGCACATGTCAGAATTGTACAGAAGTGATGTTTTGTTAAAGTGTACCCATCAGGTGAGCAGCACTCAGAACTCAAACTGGAACATTATCAGCACCTCAGAAACCCTCATCCTACTTTTTGTTCTTCTTGCTCTCAAAGATCATTATTATCCTAACACCATAGAGCAGTTTAGTCTGTTTTTAAACTTAATGTAAATGACATCATAGAGTATGTCTGTTTTTCTGCTTGGGTCCTTTTTTTTTTTTTTTTTTCTCATCACTATTTCATTTATTCTTTTCTTTTTTTTTTTCTTTTTTTTTAAGTTTTTTTTTTTTCTCTAATTTTATTTTATTTTTAAACTTTACATAATTGTATTAGTTTTGCCAAATATCAAAATGAATCCGCCACAGGTATACATGTGTTCCCCATCCCGAACCCTCCTCCCTCCTCCCTCCCCATACCATCCCTCTGGGCCGTCCCAGTGCACCAGCCCCAAGCATCCAGCATCATGCATCGAACCTGGACTGGCAACTCGTTTCCTACATGATATTTTACATGTTTCATTGCCATTCTCCCAAATCTTCCCACCCTCTCCCTCTCCCACAGAGTCCATAAGACTGTTCTATACATCAGTGTCTCTTTTGCTGTCTCGTACACCGGGTTATTGTTACCATCTTTCTAAATTCCATATATATGCGTTAGTATACTGTATTTATGTATTTATGTTTTTCCTTCTGGCTTACTTCACTCTGTATAATAGGCTCCAGTTTCATCCACCTCATTAGAACTGATTCAAATGTATTCTTTTTAATGGCTGAGTAATACTCCATTGTGTATATGTACCACCGCTTTCTTATCCATTCATCTGCTGATGGACATCTAGGTTGCTTCCATGTCTTGGCTATTATAAACAGTGCTGCGATGAACATTGGGGTACACGTGTCTCTTTCCCTTCTGGTTTCCTCAGTGTGTATGCCCAGCAGTGGGGTTGCTGGATCATAAGGCAGTTCTATTTCCAGTTTTTTAAGGAATCTCCACACTGTTCTCCATAGTGGCTGTACTAGTTTGCATTCCCACCAACAGTGTAAAAGGGTTCCCTTTTCTCCACACCCTCTCCAGCATTTATTATTTGTAGACTTTTGGATCGCAGCCATTCTGACTGGTGTGAAATGGTACCTCATAGTGGTTTTCATTTGCATTTCTCTGATAATGAGTGATGTTGAGCATCTTTTCATGTGTTTGTTAGCCATCTGTATGTCTTTTTTGGAGAAATGTCTATTTAGTTCTTTGGCCCATTTTTTGATTGGGTCGTTTATTTTTCTGGAGTTGAGCTGTAGGAGTTGCTTGTATGTTTTTGAGATTAGTTGTTTGTCGGTTGCTTCATTTGCTATTATTTTCTCCCATTCTGAAGGCTGTCTTTTCACCTTGCTAATAGTTTCCTTTGATGTGCAGAAGCTTTTAAGGTTAATTAGGTCCCATTTGTTTATTTTTGCTTTTATTTCCAATATTCTGGGAGGTGGGTCATAGAGGATCCTGCTGTGATGTATGTCGGAGAGTGTTTTGCCTATGTTCTCCTCTAGGAGTTTTATAGTTTCTGGTCTTACGTTTAGATCTTTAATCCATTTTGAGTTTATTTTTGTGTATGGTGTTAGAAAGTGGTCCAGTTTCATAATTTTACAAGTGGTTGACCAGATTTCCCAGCACCACTTGTTAAAGAGATTGTCTTTAATCCATTGTATATTCTTGCCTCCTTTGTCGAAGATAAGGTGTCCATATGTGCGTGGACTTATCTCTGGGCTTTCTATTTTATTCCATTGATCAATATTTCTGTCTTTGTGCCAGTACCATACTGTCTTGATAACTGTGGCTTTGTAGTAGAGCCTGAAGTCAGGTAGGTTGATTCCTCCAGTTCCATTCTTCTTTCTCAAGATCGCTTTGGCTATTCGAGGTTTTTTGTATTTCCATACAAATTGTGAAATTATTTGTTCTAGCTCTGTGAAGAATACTGTTGGTAGCTTGATAGGGATTGCGTTGAATCTATAAATTGCTTTGGGTAGTATACTCATTTTCACTATATTGATTCTTCCAATCCATGAACATGGTATATTTCTCCATCTATTAGTGTCCTCTTTGATTTCTTTCACCAGTGTTTTATAGTTTTCTATATATAGGTCTTTAGTTTCTTTAGGTAGATATATTCCTAAGTATTTTATTCTTTCCGTTGCAATGGTGAATGGAATTATTTCCTTAATTTCTCTTTCTGTTTTCTCATTATTAGTGTATAGGAATGCAAGGGATTTCTGTGTGTTGATTTTATATCCTGCAACTTTACTGTAGTCATTGATTATTTCTAGTAATTTTCTGGTGGATTCTTTAGGGTTTTCTATGTAGAGGATCATGTCATCTGCAAATAGTGAGAGTTTTACTTCTTCTTTTCCAATTTGGATTCCTTTTATTTCTTTTTCTGCTCTGATTGCTGTGGCCAAAACTTCCAAAACTATGTTGAATAGTAATGGTGAAAGTGGGCACCCTTGTCTTGTTCCTGACTTTAGAGGAAATGCTTTCAATTTTTCACCATTGAGGATAATGTTTGCTGTGGGTTTGTCATATATAGCTTTTATTATGTTGAGGTATGTTCCTTCTATTCCTGCTTTCTGGAGAGTTTTTATCATAAATGGATGTTGAATTTTGTCAAAGGCTTTCTCTGCATCTATTGAGATAATCATATGGTTTTTATTTTTCAATTTGTTAATGTGGTGTATTACATTGATTGATTTGCAGATATTGAAGAATCCTTGCATCCCTGGGATAAAGCCCACTTGATTATGGTGTATGATCTTTTTAATGTGTTGTTGGATTCTGATTGCTAGAATTTTGTTAAGGATTTTTGCATCTATGTTCATCAGTGATATTGGCCTGTAGTTTTCTTTTTTTGTGGCATCTTTGTCAGGTTTTGGTATTAGGGTGATGGTGGCCTCATAGAATGAGTTTGGAAGTTTACCTTCCTCTGCAATTTTCTGGAAGAGTTTGAGCAGGATAGGTGTCAGCTCTTCTCTAAATTTTTGGTAGAATTCAGCTGTGAAGCCGTCTGGACCGGGGCTTTTGTTTGCTGGAAGATTTTTGATTACAGTTTCAATTTCCATGCTTGTGATGGGTCTGTTAAGATTTTCTATTTCTTCCTGGTCCAGTTTTGGAAAGTTGTACTTTTCTAAGAATTTGTCCATTTCTTCCACGTTGTCCATTTTATTGGCATATAATTGTTGATAGTAGTCTCTTATGATCCTTTGTATTTCTGTGTTGTCTGTTGTGATCTCTCCATTTTCGTTTCTAATTTTGTTGATTTGATTTTTCTCCCTTTGTTTCTTGATGAGTCTGGCTAATGGTTTGTCAATTTTATTTATCCTTTCAAAGAACCAGCTTTTGGCTTTGTTGATTTTTGCTATGGTCTCTTTTGTTTCTTTTGCATTTATTTCTGCTCTAATTTTTAAGATTTCTTTCCTTCTACTAACCCTGGGGTTCTTCATTTCTTCCTTTTCTAGTTGCTTTAGGTGTAGAGTTAGGTTATTTATTTGACTTTTTTCTTGTTTCTTGAGGTGTGCCTGTATTGCTATGAACTTTACCCTTAGGACTGCTTTTACTGTGTCCCACAGGTTTTGGGTTGTTGTGTTTTCATTTTCATTCGTTTCTATGCAAATTTTGATTTCTTTTTTGATTTCTTCTGTGATTTGTTGGTTATTCATCAGCGTGTTGTTCAGCCTCCATATGTTGGAATTTTTAATAGTTTTTCTCCTGTAATTGAGATCTAATCTTACTGCATTGTGGTCAGAAAAAATGCTTGGAATGATTTCTATTTTTTTGAATTTACCAAGGCTAGCTTTATGGCCCAGCATGTGATCTATCCTGGAGAAGGTTCCATGTGCGCTTGAGAAAAAGGTGAAATTCATTGTTTTGGGATGAAATGACCTATAGATATCAATTAGGTCTAACTGGTCTATCGTATCGTTTAAAGTTTGTGTTTCCTTGTTAATTTTCTGTTTAGTTGATCTATCCATAGGTGTAAGTGGGGTATTAAAGTCTCCCACTATTATTGTGTTATTGTTAATTTCTCCTTTCATACTTGTTAGCATTTGTCTTACGTACTGTGGTGCTCCCGTGTTGGGTGCATATATATTTATAATTGTTATATCTTCTTCTTGGATTGATCCTTTGATCATTATGTAGTGACCTTCTTTGTCTCTTTTCACAGCCTTTGTTTTAAAGTCTATTTTATCTGATATGAGTATTGCTACTCCTGCTTTCTTTTGGTCCCTATTTGCATGGAAAATCTTTTTCCAGCCCTTCACTTTCAGTCTGTATGTGTCCCCTGTTTTGAGGTGGGTCTCTTGTAGACAACATATGTAGGGGTCTTGTTTTTGTATCCATTCAGCCAGTCTTTGTCTTTTGGTTGGGGCATTCAACCCATTTACATTTAAGGTAATTACTGATAAGTATGTTCCCGTTGCCATTTACTTTATTGTTTTGGGTTCGAGTTTATACACCGTTTTTGTGTTTCCTGTCTAGAGAATATCCTTTAGTATTTGTTGGAGAGCTGGTTTGGTGGTGCAGAATTCTCTCAGCTTTTGCTTGTCTGAAAAGCTTTTGATTTCTCCTTCATACTTGAATGAGATCCTTGCTGGGTACAATAATCTGGGCTGTAGGTTATTTTCTTTCATCATTTTAAGTATGTCTTGCCATTCCCTCCTGGCTTGAAGAGTTTCTATTGAAAGATCAGCTGTTATCCTTATGGGAATTCCCTTGTGTGTTATTTGTTGTTTTTCCCTTGCTGCTTTTAATATTTGTTCTTTGTGTTTGATCTTTGTTAATTTGATTAATATGTGTCTTGGGGTGTTTCTCCTTGGGTTTATCCTGTTTGGTACTCTCTGGGTTTCTTGGACTTGGGTGATTATTTCCTTCCCCATTTTAGGGAAGTTTTCCACTATTATCTCCTCAAGTATTTTCTCATGGTCTTTCTTTTTGTCTTCTTCTTCTGGAACCCCTATGATTCGAATGTTGTAGCGTTTAATATTGTCCTGGAGGTCTCTGAGATTGTCCTCATTTCTTTTAATTCGTTTTTCTTTTATCCTCTCTGATTCATTTATTTCTACCATTCTATCTTCTAATTCACTAATCCTGTCTTCTGCCTCTGTTATTCTACTATTTGTTGCCTCCAGAGTGTTTTTAATTTCACTTATTGCATTATTCATTATATATTGACTCTTTTTTATTTCTTCTAGGTCCTTGTTAAACCTTTCTTGCATCTTCTCAATCTTTGTCTCCAGGCTATTTATCTGTGATTCCATTTTAGTTTCAAGATTTTGGATCAATTTCACTATCATTATTCGGAATTCTTTATCAGGTAGATTCCCTATCTCTTCCTCTTTTGTTTGGTTTGGTGGGCATTTATCCTGTTCCTTTATCTGCTGAGTATTCCTCTGTCTCTTCATCTTGTTTAAATTGCTGAGTTTGGGGTGTCCTTTCTGTATTCTGGCAGTTTGTGGAGTTCTCTTTATTGTGGCGTTTCCTCACTGTGTGTGGGTTTGTACAGGTGGCTTGTCAAGGTTTCCTGGTTAGGGAAGCTTGTGTCGGTGTTCTGGTGGGTGGAGCTGTATTTCTTCTCTCTGGAGTGCAATGAAATGTCCAGTAATGAGTTATGAGATGTCTATAGTTTTGGGGTGACTTTGGGCAGCCTGTATCTTGAAGCTCAGGGCTGTGTTCCTTTGTTGCTGGAGAATTTGCTTGGTATGTCTTGCCCTGGAACTTATTGGCCCTTGTGTGGTGCTTGGTTTCAGTGTCGGTATGGAGGCATTTGATGAGCTCCTGTCAATGAATGTTCCTTGGAGTCAGGAGTTCCCTGGAGTCAGGGTTTGGACTTAAGTCTCCTGCTTCCGATTATCGGTCTTATTTTTACAGTAGTTTCAAAACTTCTCCTTCTATACAACACCATTGATAAAACATCTACATTAAAGATGATAAGTTTCTCTACAGTGAGGGTCACTCAGAGAGGTTCACAGGGTTACATGGAGAAGAGAAGAGGGAGGAGGGAGTTAGAGGTGACCTAGATGAGATGAGGTGAATCAATAGTGGAGAGAGTGGGCTAGCCAGTTGTCACTTCCTTATGTGCACTCCACAACTGGACCACTCAGAGATGTTCACGGGGTTATACAGAGAAGAGAAGAAGGAGGAAGGTAACAGAGGTGGCCAGAAGGATAAAAGGGGGGAATGAAAAGGAGGGAGACAGATCCAGCCAGTAATCAGTTCCCTAAGTGTTCTCCACCGTCTGGAACACACAGAAATTCACAGAGTTGGGTAGAGTAGAGAGGGGTTAGGGAGGAGACACAGGCGACCTGGTGGAGAAAAAGGAGGGTCCAAAGGGAGAGAGAGCAGTCAAGCCAGTAATCTCACTCCCTAGTGAAAAATGGGTCCTGAAGATTGGGTCCTTAAAGGTACAAAATTGGTAACAAATACATAAAAGCAAAAATTAAAAATCTAGAGTAGAGTTTGGAATTTCAAAAATACGACGTTAAAGAAAAGAAGAAGGAAAAGAAAGAGAGAAAGAACGAACAAACAAAAACAAACAAGGTCGCGAAAATTATAAAGAAAGTACAGGTACAAAATTGATAACTAATACCAGAAAGCAAAAATTAAAAATCTAGAGTAGAGTTTGGAATTTCAAAAATACAATATTAAAGAAAAGAAGAAGGAAAAGAAAGAAAAAACGAGCAAATAAAAACAAACAAGGTCGCGAAAATTATAAAGAAAGTACAGGTACAAAATTGATAACTAATACCAGAAAGCAAAAATTAAAAATCTAGAGTAGAGTTTGGAATTTCAAAAATACAATGTTAAAAAAAAAAAAAAGAAAAGAAGAAAAATAAAGAGAGAAAACAAACAAACAAATACGAACAATGTCACAAAAATTATAAAGAAAATACAGGTACAAAATTGATATCAAATACCAAAAAGCATAAATTAAAAATCTAGAGTAAAGTTTGGAATTTCATATATACAATGTTATATAAAAGAAGAAGAGAAAGAAACAGAGAAGAAGAAAAAAAAAAAAAAAGTCACAGAAATTATATAAAAAAAAACTATAGGTACAAAATTGATAACATATACCAAAAAGCGAAAATTAAAAATCTAGAGTAGAGTTTGGAATTTCAAAAATACAATGTTAAAGAAAAGAAGAAAAAAACAAAAACAACAACAAAAAAAACCAAGGTCAAAAAATTATAAAATATATATATATGAAGTTTGCTGAAGAAGAAAAAAATAGGGTCTTTTTTTTTTTTTCCTTTTTTTTTTTTTGCAAAGTAATAGGTTATAAAAGTGAAAATTAAAGGAACAATAGAGGACTTAAAAAATTTTTTTTTAATTAAAAAAAAAAAGAAAGAATGATCGTAAAAATAATAAAAATATATCTAGGACTTTTTTGTTTTTTTTTTTTGTGGGTGTTGTGGGTTCAGTTCATTTTTGGCTAGTTCCTTGGTCAGATTTATATTTCTCAAGATCTATAGGCCCCTTCCTATGTAGTCCGTAGTAACCATAGGGTTTTGATCTATTGCCTGTAGCTTCCAAGGCGTTTCCCTCTGTTATATCTTCTTCTGTTTGCTAGTCTCTTCAGTATCTGGTTTCCGCCCTGACTCAAAGGGCACGGTGGAGGACACTTTTTTTTTTTTTTTTTTTTTTAGGCTTACTTGTTCAGTCGCGCTGTGGGGAGGGAGGGAGGGATGCTGCAAACAAATAACACTGGCGTGGGCTCGCAGTGCCTCAGCCACCCTGGGTCTGCCCCCGCTCACGGCGCGTGTAGCCTCCCTGTCCACACTGCTCGGACTCTAGGTTGTTCCGCCGGGAACAATCCGAGGCTGGCCCTGGGCTGCATGCACCTCCCAGGTCCAAGCCGCTCAGGTTCAGGCACTCGGGTAGTCCTCAGAGGCGCAGACTCAGTTGGGCCTGCGTTTTGTGCTCTTCCCAGGTCCGAGCGCCAATTTGCTCTTCCCAGGCGAGCGCCAATGCTGCGACTTATCGCCTCCCCGCCACTCGGTTATCTGGATGTAAAACCGGCGCACCTTCTCAGGCAGATGTTGACCGTCCAGACCCCCAAGAAGTTTTAGTTAGCAAAGAAGCCTGCTTACAATTTTATAGATAATGTCTCTCTGGGGCTGCGATTGCCCCCTTCCGGCTCTGGCTGCCTGTCACCGGAGGGGGAAGGTCTGCAGCCGGCTATCTCTGTTCAGTCCTTTGTTTCGTGCGCGGGCCTGGCGGTCTTAGGTTAGGGCTGGCTTTTCGCGTGGTAGGTATCCCACAGTCTGGTTTGCTAGCCCAAATTATTTCGCTCAGATAGCGCTCAGGGTATTCAGGCCAAATTCTTACTCTCAGCAATGCAGCCCACGCCGCGCCTCCCTGCCCAGCCCCGGCTTGCTAATGGCGGATGCAGGCGTCTGCGCTGCTTCTCTGCTGGGGGAGTTACTGTAGGGCTCGCAATCTGCGAGTTTTAAATTGTTTATTTATTTTTTCTCCCTGTTATGTTGCCCTCTGTGCTTCCAAAGCTCGGCACAGATTCGGCAGTGAGAAGGTTTCCTGATGTTTGGAAACTTCTCTCTTTTTAAGATTCCCTTCCCGGGACGGAACTCTGTCCCTCCCTCTTTTGTCTCTTTTTTTTTGTTTTTAATATTTTTTCCTACCTCCTTTCGAAGAGTTGGGTTGCTTTTCTGGGTGCCTGATGTCCTCTGCCGGCATTCAGAAGTTGTTTTGTGGAATTTACTCGACGTTTAAATGCTCTTTTGATGAATTTGTGGGGGAGAAAGTGTTCTCCCCGTCCTACTCCTCCGCCATCTTGGCTCCTCCCCCTGCTTGGGTCCTTTTATGTGACATTATATTTGTGTGATTCAGACATGTTGGTGCATGAAGTTGTGATTTGTTGATATGTATCACTATATAGAAATTCATCATACTGATATTATGTCATTGACCCCCCCTTATATTGTTAAAGAACATTTAGACTATTTCTATTTAGAGTTACTATAAATAATGCTGCTATGAACATTCTTCTATAGGTCTCTTTGCAAACAGACGTGTACATTTCTAGGATACATATCTAGAAATGAAATCACTGGTTTATAATGTATGCACGTATTTAGCTTTGTTAGAAATTGCTAAAATGTTTTCCAAAATGATCCTATCAATTTACAATCCTGCCAGGAGTGTGTGCATGTTCTAGTTACTTCTAACTCTTCAACATTAATAACTTCAATTTTTATTTTAGACATTTGGGTTGGTGCATACTAGTATTGCTTTGTTTGATTAATTTGTTGCTTTTTGGTGTTAAAGTGATCATCTTCTCTATAAAGTTTTGGCTATATATGTGTGTGTGGTGGGTGTTAGGTCTAGAAAGTTCTCTCATACTCTCTCTATCCCTTTCAAAGGTAAAAACTATGATTTCAGTTTCCATAGATTCGTTTTTGTACGTTCCTTGCCTTCACCTAAATAGTCACAGGATATATAGATCTGGCTTCTTTGGTTCAACAAAAAGAGTGTGCAATTCTTCCATGTCTTACATTTATGAGATATATGTTTATTTTTTATTGGTGAATAGTACTTTTTAATATAAAGTTACCAGTATTTATTCATTCACCTATTGATTATACATTTGGATTATTCCCTGTTGGTGGACATAATATTTTCATTATTAGTTTTTTAAAAGTTCTTTATACTATATAGAATAGCTCTGTCCCATAGAGCTCTAGATACTGTCCATTAGCCACATATGACCACTGAGTACTTACGATGAAGGTAGCAGTAGTATGACCAAGGACCAGAAGTTTTAACTTTGATTTAAATAGCCACATGTGACTAGTAGCAAAAGAGACAGTGTAGTTTTAGATACACATCTTTTTGTCTGATATATGTAATATGGAATGTTCTCTCCCAGTCACTAGCTTGCTTTTTGGTTTAAAAGTTTATTTTCATGAACAGTCTTAATTTTGGTAAACTGCAGTATTAATGATAATTTTATTTTCTATTTGTCTGTTGCTACTGTATGTTTTATATGTATGTACTTTTTAAATGCCGACCCCTTAATATTGAGACTGTTGAATTCAGTTATCAGATCCGGTAGTGTTTTGGCAATTGGAGAAGGAAATGGCAACCCACTCCAGTGTTCTTGCCTGGAGAATCCCACGGACGGGGAAGCCTGGTGGGCTGCCGTCTATGGGGTCGCACAGAGTCAGACACGACTGAAGCGACTTAGCAGCAGCAGCAGCAGCAACAGCAGCAGCAATGTTTTGGATTTGTTTTGCTTTTCAGTAATTCTTTTGGAATACACACACAATTGTGTCATGAACAAATAGATCTGAATCATGTTAGAAAATACTATTAATACAACTCTGGTTTTATCAGGACCTCTTGAAATCAAAGACGTAAAATAACAAAAGCATTAAAAAGAACAGTGAGAAAATATATTTCTCTAATTTAGTTACTTACAAGGACAGTTTAAATTCTGATTTTTGAAGTTTGCTTGGGAGGATATCGTACCAGTTCATCAAATTCTTTGTGCATCGTCTAATGGCTGTTTTGTGTCGGTTATTCAAGTCTCTCCCAGTAATAGGTCTCAAAGATACAATAGAGAAATATGCTGAGTCTGTAGAGTCTCTGTCTAAGCCCAGAAGTATGCTCCAAGTGAGTGAAGACCCTTGACACGAGAAGATTATATGAGAACATAATAAAAAGAGCTGTAGCTAGGGCATTTACAAGAGCTAGACTGACACATTAAATCTCTTGAGACCCTGAGGAGAAGCTGGAGTAAGAGCTAAGAATCGTTCAGGGTTACAGCTCTCTCTAGTATATTGTTAAAAGGATATAGAGTTAACAGGTAAATTGGTTTAAATAATTAAGGTGAACATATATGAATAATTAATTATAAAATTACAGTATACTTCTAGTTTCATATAACTCAAATGAGTTCTATCTGTAGAGCCTTATATCTGTGAACTCTACATTTAAAGAGCACATAATCTCAGAAATGGAAATTTCAAATTCCTTCTTGATATTAAATGGATGACTACATACACTTACAGTGTAAGCTGTAGGGCAGAAACTGAATCCATTTCCACTTAAATATTATGGCAGAAACCTCAAGAAATATCATAAAAATGACTAAAATATATGATGCTGTAATGCCTAGCATTAAGTTGCTGCTGATTCTTCAGGTAGTAAACAGTGAAGAAGAATAAGATGTGTAGCTTTTGAAGTGGCAAGAGCTGTATCTAGTCACTAGAGTATTATTTACAAAATATCTTCTCAAGGCAGTGCAGTATATTGATGTTTCCCATATATTCTTTTTCACCTAAAAAGTTAGCTTTGTGGCTAGAGCCTAAAGACAGAAGGAAACTGGGACAACATGAAGTTGACAAGGAGGTAAAGAGCACCACAGAAACAATGATGATGAAAAGAGATGTCAAACACGCATGAAGGGTAGCCAATGAAATGAGTCTAGTGGTGAAATGACATGACTCTGGTGAGACTGGAGGATTAATCTTTGTGTAATACTGAATCAAAAATGCAGAGTGGACAAGAGAAGAATCGAGCTTTGATACTGGGTTACTGAATTGGAACTTTGGAACAAGGCCATGACCAATTATGAGAACTAAATTAATTCATCAGGAGAAAAATCAAACTGCCTGTGGTTTCTAAAATTGTAATAATTGCTTAAAGCTAGATATGCTTATAAAATCACTGGGTGAGCTGTGGGAACTAATTCACTGGAAACTCCTGTGGGTGGTGTATAACTTTAAAAATATTAAAAATTGCTAACGATTAAGCCCCATTGAGTTGGCAAGTTAATAACATTCCAGTGAGATCTGTAGTAGAAAATGCTTCATCAGCTTAAAAAAATATTAAAGATCAAAGTGTAATAAAGAATTGGCAATTTATTTTAGCACATGAATCGGAAATCCAGGTCTCCAAATGTATTTTATTAAGGTATTTCCCTTCTAAATTAATGATGATTATCACTAATTTTGTTAATATCAAATTTTCCAAACTTTGATTTTGTTTGTATCTAGTTTTTGTATCATAGTTGCAAAGTGAAAGCAAAATAACCACTCTCTTTATTACTTTATTATACAGAGGTAACAGATCTTATATGTTATGTATTCTAATATTTATATTAAAGGGTCCTTGCATTGATAACATGAAGTCTTAGAAACTGGACTACAAGGGAAGCTCCTATGTCAGCATATTTAAATTTGTAGAATGAAGTGGGATAAGGTTGGAGTTAAGAGAGAGAGTTTTACTTTACAATTTTCAGAATTGCTTGAGTTAAATAAATAAATGCAGTTCAGTTCAGTCGTTCAGTCGTGTCCAACTCTTTGCGACCCCATGAACTGCAGCACGCCGGCCCTCCCTGTCCACCAACTCCTGGAGTTTACCCAAACTGATGTCCATTGAGTTGATGATGCCATCCAGCCATCTCATCCTCTGTCGTCCCCTTCTCCTCCTGCCCTCAATCTTTGCCAACATTAGGGTCTTTTCAAATGAGTCAGCTCTTCACATCAGGTGGCCAAAGTATTGGAGTTTCAGCTTCATCATCAGTCCTTCCAATGAACACCCAGGACTGATCTCCTTTAGGATGGACTTGTTGGATCTCCTTGCAGTCCAGGGGACTCTCAAGAGTCTTCTAAAGCATCAATTCTTTGGTGCATAAGCACTGGTAATTTAGGTACATATGATTGGATATTCTACAGGCTACTATTACCTATCCAGCCCTGCTTTGAATCAAAGTAGGGTAAAATTTTAAACTGTTGGACATGGGAAGAGAGTGTATAGAAAGTTAGGCCAGAAGATGAAACAGCAGGCAGCCTCTTTGGGGGAAGGAGAAGAGTAGTAGGAGTTCCCCTTAACCCTAGTATTCTCCTGACCCACACTCCATGCCTTAGAAAATGCACATTTACCAGCCATATAATTTACTAAAATAATGGCCACTGTGCTAGAAATCAAGGAACCACAGGGTTTGATTCTTCCTATATATTATTTTTTATATAATTAAATTTATTCTTAATTGAAGGATAAATGCTCTACAAAATTGTGTTGGTTTCTGCCAAATATCAATATGACTCAGCCATAGGTATACCTATGTCCCCTCCCTCTTGAACATCCTTCCCACCTCCCTCCCCATCCCACTCCTCTAGGTTGTTGCAGAGCCCCAGTTTGAGTCCCCTGAGTCATAAAGCAAATTACCAATGGCTATTGATTTTACATATGGTAACATATATGTTTCCATGTTACTCTCTTCATACTTCCCACCCTCTCTTCCTACACCCTTGCTGTGTCCATAAGTCTGTTCCCTATGTCTGTGTCTACCTTGCTGCCCTGCAAATGGGTTCAACAGCACTGTATTTCTGGATTCCATATATATGTGATAATATACGATATTTGTTTTTCTCTTTGTAACTTACTTCACTCAGTATAATAGGTTCTAGATTCACCTACCTTATTGGAACACACTCAAATGCATTCCTTTCTATGGCTGAATAATATTTCATGGTGCATATGTACCACAACTTCTTTATGCATTCATCTGTCAATGGATATATAGGTTGCTTCCATGTTCTGGCTACTGTAAATAGAGCTGCAATGAACCTTGGGGTACCTGTGTCTTTTTCAATTTTGACTTCCTCATAGTATATGCTTAGCAGTGAGATTGCTGAGTCATATGGTGGTTTTATTCCTAGTTTGTTAAGGACTCTCCATACTGTCTTACATAGTGGCTGTATCAATTTATATTCCCACCATCAGTGCAAGAGGGTTTCCTTTTCTCCCCATCCTCTCCAGAATTTATCATTTGTGGATTTTTTTTTTTTTGGCCATTCTGACAGGTGTGAGGTGATATCTCATCGTAGTTTTAGTTTACATTTCTCTAATAATGAGCAATGTTGAGCATAGTTTCATGGGTTTATTAGACACTTGTATATCTTTGGAGAAATGTCTGTTTAGGTCTTTTTCCCACTTTTTGATTGTTTTTTTTTTATCTTTCTGGTATTGAATAAGCTGCTTGTATAATTTGGAAATTAATCCTTTGTCAATTGTGTCACTTGCTATTATTTTCTCCCATTCAGAGGGTTGTCTTTCAACTTATTTATAGCTTCCTTAGCTGTGCAAAAGCTTTTAAGTTTAATTAGGTCCTACTTGTTTGATTTTTATTTCCCTTACTTTAGGAGGTGGCTCATAGGGGATCTTGCTGTGATTTATGTTATAGAGTGTTCTGCTTATGTTTTCCTCTAAGACTCTTATAGTTTCTGGTCTTACATTTAGATCTTTAATCCACTTTGAGTTTATCTTTGTGTGTGGTATTAGGAAGTGTTCTAATTTCATTCTTTTACATGTAGCAATTCAATTTTCCCAGCAGCATTTATTGAAGAGACCATCTTCGCTCCATCATATATTCTTGCCTCCTTTCTCAAAAATAAGGTACCCGTAGGTGCGTGGGTTTATCTCTGGACTTTCTGTCTTGTTCCATTGGTCTGTATTTCTGTTTTGTGCCAGTACCATACTGTCTTGATGACTGTAGTTTTGTAGTATAGTCTGAAGTCAGTAAGGTTGATTCCTCCAGATCCATTCTTCTTTCTCAAGATTGCTTTGGCTATTCTGGGTCTTTTACTTTTGCATGTGAATTGGAAGATTTTTTGTTCTAGTTCTGTGAAAAATGCCATTGGTAATTTGACAGGGATCACATTGAATCTGTAGATTGCATTTGGTAATATAGTCATTTCCACAATATTGATTCTTCTAACACAGGAACCTGGAATATCTCTCCATCTGTTAGTCATGTTTGATTTCTTTCATCAGTATATTATAGTTTTCTGTATACAGATCTTTCACCTCCTTAGGTAGGTTTATTCCTAGGTATTTAATTTTTTTGTTGCAATGGTAAATGGGATTGATTTCTTAATTTCTCTTCCTGATTTTTCATTGTTATTATATAGGAATGCAAGTGATTTCTCTGTATTAATTTTGTATCCTGCAACTTTGCTAAATTCACAGGTTAGCTCTAGTAATTTCCTGAGAGTATTTTTAGGATTTCCTATGTATAGTGTCATGTCACCTACAAACAGTGAGAGTTTTACTTCTTTTACAATCTAGTTTCCTTTTCTTTCTTTTTTTTTCTTTCATTGCAGTAGCTAGGACTTCAACTATATTGAATAATAGTAGTCATCCTATATATTCTTAAAATGGACAACTGCCAGGTAGCACAAAGTGTAGCTGGATCAGGATGGTATGGAAGGGTCAGGTTTATCCTACAGACTCCTGCCTAACTAGTTGTGCTGACTCATTTCAGTTACCTTGACATAAAGCAACTCTATGAACTACGTATGCAAACTTTCTGTACTTCATTTAACTCAATATAGGGATTTCCTTTAATTATATTAATTACATAACATTTTGTTCAAATGAAGGAGTTCTGGTTCAACTTATTTTTTTTTTTAACAATACATAATACGTGCCTGCTTTTTCTTTACATCTGTTAACAGCTTATTTGTTGATTTTGCCCATGCCACAAGCATGCTAAACACTGGTAATTACCTTATGGGTTCTCAGGTGGGTTACTTAAGGGTTACTTTGACTGGTTAATTCATTTTATTTAGCATTTATAGAAGCTGTTTATATTTGGTCTATGTTGCATGATACTAGTACAACAAAATTACTTGATGGCATAAGAGAAGAAAATTATTTGACCACCCTTGTTCTCATCTTACATTGCAAAGTAACCTAATTACAAATTGATTTTGCTAACAGAGCATTTTTTTGTGGTCACTATTATGATATTCACCAAAATAACTTTCTAGACACAGAAAGAATAGTACTTCTCTGCCTCTCTGGAGTTTTGTGTAGTCATGGATCTTGTTTTGACCAATAAAATTGGAATTGGAATGGTACATTGATATAGGAGATGCCATAAGTTTAGAGAAGCCCTGAAGAGCTACCTGGACCCACCGTGGAATTTATGTGACTGAGAAATAAACTCATTGTGATGTGGCACTGAGATTTGGGGGTTGTTTTGAGTAAAACATAATGCTAGAATATCCTGACTGAAAAAACCTGAAACTTTCTGAGAGACATTTAGCAGCAGTGTCTAATAACATAACATTATTATGTTCTTAATGAACCCCCCGATTTAATTATTTTATATATTGTACATGGGCTTCTCTGGTGGCTCAGATGGTAAAGAATCTGCCTGCAATATGGGAGACTGGGGTTCGATCCCTGGTGAGAAGATCCCCTGGAAAAGGGAATGGCTACCCACTGTAGTATTCTTGCCTAGAGAATTCCATGGACAGAGGAGCCTGATGGGCTCCTCCAAGGGGTTGCAAAGAGTCAGACACGACTGAGCGTCTAACATGCTTTGCATACATTATATGAAATTAATTTCTGTTGGTTCAGATAATATTTAGGGGTTACATTCAACATATTTTATAATATTAAGTATTCATTTCCCTATATTTGTTACTTGAACTCATTACATTTTCATTAAGTACAATTCTCTTATTAATATATCTTTTTCCAAACCCAAATAACCCCTCTTTAGAAGCAGTTACTGCATCTTTTTTGTGGAAACACACCTCGAAAACTAAAGATGATGTTACTTCAGTGTTTCCTTTCAGCTACGAAGCCTTCCCTAGAGTTTCACTGTTGAGCTTTTGACACTAAACCCAGACACTGAGCATCATAGCAAATTCTCAACAAGATCGTTATCTAACATATGAAGTATCATTCCTTTAACATAAACACATATGCTTTTAAGTGATTTCTGGATGGCTTAATTTAAGTACCCACATCTTGCATGTCTTTTAACTGCACTTTAATAATAAGTTTTCATGGCAAGAAGCCACAAAATCATGATAAAACACATGGCCTGTTCACTGGTAGTCTCAGGGTCTATAAGACATTATGGGATTTAATTATAATTCATGTAGAAAATCAGAACCTGAACAAATGGAAACTTGTGTAACTTAGAAGAGTTGAATTGGGAAAAAATATCTCAATATTTTTGGTGTCCTCAGGGACTTTGGGTACAAAAGTATTAAAATGGAACATGGATCATTGGTGAAATTTCACATATTTGGAAGTTTGACATAAAATCAGGGATTGTAGCTCAACTGGTAAAGAATCTGCCTGCAATGCAGGAGACCTGGTTCAATTCCTCTGTTCGGGAAGATACCCTGGAGAAGGGATAGGCTACTCACTCCAGTATTCTTGGGCTTCCCTGATGGCTCAAACAGTAAAGAATCCTGCAGTGTGGGAGACCTGGATTCGATCCCTGGGTCAGGAGATCCCTTGGAGTAGGAAATGGCAACCCACTCCAGTATTCTTGCCTGGAGAATCCCCATGGACAGAGGAGACTGGTGGGCTACAGTCCATGGGCTCGCAAAGTCAGACATGACTGAGCAACTAAGCACAGCACATTATTTTTCTTCTGAGTAGAAAGATGCTCAAAATATGACTCTTTTTACCATGATCACCAAACTCAAAACATGAGTTTTATTAGGAAACTTTTTCTTAGAGAGAATTAAGGGGATATATTGAGGGTTGCAGAGAAGGCAATGGCACCCCACTCCAGTACTCTTGCCTGGCAAATCCCATGGGCAGAGGAGCCTGGTGGGCTGCAGTCCATGGGGTCACTAAGAGTCGGACACGACTGAAGTGACTTAGCATAGCATTTAGGGTTGGGCTTCCCTAGTGGCTCAGACGGTAAAGCGTCTGTCTGCAATGCAGGAGACCTGGGTTCGATCCCTGGGTTGGGAAGATCACCTAGAGAAGGAAATGGCAGCCCACTCCAGTATTCTTGCCTGGAAAATCCCATGGAGCGTGGAGCCTGGTGTGTTAATGTCCATGGGGTCGCAGAGTCGGACGTGACTGAGCAACTTCACTTTCACTTTCATTGAGGGTGGAGTGAAAACAACCCACCCCCTGCCTCCTCAGATCTCCACAGATATATGGGTGTGTGAACACTCTAGTGAGGTGGCTTGTAGTGGCAGGGGTATAAACACTTACCAAAACTGACAGGCCTGGGAAGAAGATAGAGAGAGAGAGGCTAAATATAGGGCCAGGGCAGGATTGTTGGGTACAGATGAGGATGCCCATACATAGGAGGATCTCTTCTCAGAATCCAAGGGACCAAGGAATTTGGCAAAGTATAGCATGGAGTAGGGTAAGACCAGCAGGTTAGCACAAAACATACCCCTAAGAGTTCATACAGTTCTCCAGGTTTCCCAACCGTCTTCAGAGACACGGAAGTGATAGTAAGAGGCCAAGAACAGGAAACAGAAGGAATGAGTGACAAATGAGAAAGTACAATTGACACATACCCGAGACATGTGTCAATCCGTGTAGCATCCTTCACTGTTCCCCACCACATTATCTAGGAGAACTGGAAGGAAATGAACATATGCTTCACTTGTCCACTGTTTCAACAGATATCCATGAGAGCCTTTGAATGAAGTTTGGAATATTGGTTAGGAATTTTGGCTCTGAAGCCAGACTGCTTATTTTGGTGCCTCAATATTACTAAGCAAGGGGGTCCTTAGGGAAGGTTAATTAACTTTTCTTGACCCTCTTTTTCCCTATCTATTAAACAAAAACAGTAGAAGTTTCTCTAGGTTGGTGTGATTAATAAGTAACATGAGCAAACTGTTGGGTATATAACAAACAGCATTTGCTACAACTGCTAAAACTACTTTTATTACTACCATGAAATAATGGCCATTTTTCTGGAAGGCAGTGAAAATGAAATGGGTATATATAACACTATGAACTCAGATCTCGTTTGAATATATAGATGCTAGAGATGTGATGAATATCGACACTAATCACGTTTCCATTTTTTATTTGAAAATTCAGTGGATTTGATACTATGAATCTTTACTGAATAAAATGGCTAATTTTATTTTACCATTTTTGTGTATTCTTCACTCTGCCTTCTTCATCTAGTTACTTTTATTTTCCTTTAGGCATTGAGTTTCTCTAATCATTATCAAATCCTTTTAGGTGAATAAATGATATTGGTGTTGGTTGGTATAAAGGGTTTGTGAAGAGTCATAAAAACTGCACTTGAATATCTGAGAAAGGAAAACTTTGTCAAACAAGCAAAGATATTTACATGATGAGGCAGTGAGTGAAAACGCTAGAACAGGAGAGAGTCATAATGATTTTGGAAATTATTCTGTCATCAGTGTTTAAAAAGCAGAAAAGGTAGGGAACTGAAAATATGAAGGTGAGTTAGGAGGTAAAGAGGTGAGCTAATGACTAGAACATAAAGCAGGTTGTGTAGGACTAACACAGAGAGAGGGTAAATTTGAGGAGATTAAAGTGGTAGAACTTGGAAAAACAATTGAAAATTGGGACAAATAAGTGGAAGCAAATATACACATGGAATCAAAGTGAAAGTGCAAGTCGCTCAGTCATGTCCAACTCTTCATGACCTCAGAGGCTCTACAGTCCATGGAATTCTCCAGGCCAGAATATTGGGGTGGGTAGCCTTTCCCTTCTCCAGGGGAGCTTCCCAGCCCAGGGATTGAACCCAGGTCTCCCGCACTGCAGGCAGATTCTTTACTGAGAATACCTGAGCCACAGACTATCCCAAATAATAGTTAATGATCGGGAGGCATCTCTTATAGAGCTTGATGAAGGAAAAGGAAAATATTCTTAGTTGTATAGATAAGTAACTTTGAATTTTTTACTTGGGGCAATTAGAGAAACAGTTCTGTGAAATTAATGATAAGGTCCTTTGTGGTAGCATGTGAGTTCTTCAGTTATATAGAAATTGTAGAATCTGAAGAACCTCTGAGAAATCCCACCTAGATGCTATAGACAATGTTCCCCAGTCATAAAAGAACTTTTTTTTTTTTTTTTTTACTAATTTGAAAACTGGTTTCATATTAGAGAGAAGTTAAAGAATGACAACATTGGTTTACAAACTTTGCAACTCTGGATCACAGTAGGGTTTCTGAGCAATTCCTTGGAACTTCTGTAGTGGGAAATAGAGCAAGACAGAGCAGCTGGGATGTGGATTTCTAGTTGCCCCTTCAAACTTCAGCCATTCCTCTGTTTTATGTATGGAGCTAACCATTATAACATTCTACTTGAAGGAATAATTTTGTGACCAAAAGAATTGGAAATTATCTTTTTATGGTATTTGTAATACTCAAGTACACTTGTTAGAATAAACTTTATAGCAATGTCTTTCTCATTTTCTAGTATCCATGCAGTGATTGAGTCCTCTGCAGAAAGTCTTGAGTCAAAGAACCCCTTATGGATATTGATTTGAATGGTTTGTGGACTTGATGGTATGCAGTGACAATTATATTCAGGCTTCTAGTTCTCAGAGTGTGTAGGACAGAAAAGAGGTCCTTCTCATGGACCCACTGAATCAATCCTCCAGGCCTCTGCTCTGATGAGTTACATACATATCATGCTCTGGGCAAGGTCACTTGGCCTAAGGCATTTTTACAGACAAGATCATTCTGGAGGCATCTTAGGCACACATTTAATTTCTCAGGTCCCAAACCAATGTATCTTGAAACACATAAGTACTTCATTAAGGTTTCTGCAGTCATCGTAGTGGGAAAATGCAAGAATAAGAGACAGTTTCCTTTGACACTGAGATGGTCAGTGTTAAGAAGGGTTTTGGCAGGGGACAGACTTCCATGGTGGGGAGAAAGGCAGCATGTAGATCCTGGTGTAACTGTTTGAAATTACAAGTTTGAAAGATAAAAAATTGAAAGATGTGGTGGACTATATTAGTTATCTGCTGCTGTGTGACAAACCACCCCCCAAATGTGGTGGTTAAAACAAAACATATATTATCTCTCATGATTTATGTGCCAGAAATGTTAGTAAGTCAGTCATAACAGAGATGGCTTGTCTCTTTCATGACATTTTGGGCTTCAGCTGGAAAAGTTGAAAGTTGAGTGTTAAAATTATCTGAAGTCATGCCACTAACATATCTGGTGGTGGATGCCGGCTCTCAGTGGGGGACTTAGCTGAAACTGCTGCCTGGAAGACTTTAACATAATGTCTACATAAGGCCTAGCCTTCCTTACAACATGTTGGCCGGGTTCAGAAAGACAGAGAGACAGAGAAAGAGAGCCAGGAAGAAGTTCACTGCACCTGGTATACTATAGCCATATAAATTAGAAAGTTACTTTCACCAACTTCTATTTGATGCAATTACAAAAATGCACCAAGTTCAAGAGGAAAGGATGTGGACTGCATCTCTTGATGGAGTTGTATTACTGTAACATCAAAGAGAAATTTGTGGGACAGAATATACATAGGTGTATCCATCTTGGTATGATGCAATCTGCCACGAGAGAAGTAAAAAGTGATGAGCGTATTATTGTGATTTGTTCTGGGGTGCCAATGATACCTTTCTTCCCATTGGCTCTGAACCATTGAAAAATATATACAAGAGTCAGCTTGATAATGCATAAAGCTTCAGTGGAAAATGCAGGTCAAAGTCTGAGTCAAAATGGTTTTCCCATTGAAATGAATTACTCACCAATCCACAGAGATGAGAAAACTTACCCAGTGAGATTTTCCTCACTCAGAGCAATAGGAGCAGATGCTATGAGGAGGAGAAAAATATGAGAAAGAAAAAAAATGGATGTACATCTCTGGCCAAGGTATATTTTCTTTATTTTATAGAAACATCTTCAGTTGGAGTTTGCTTGCAATGCTGCCAGATATAAAATGGAATCGAGGGCAGGGAGAGTCTTAACAGGTGTTGGTACAAACTTAAAGCTTCAAAGGGACTTGCTTTTTGCTGCCAAGAGGATTGATGCAGATGTACGCTTTGGCTTCTGTAGACTGAAATGAAAAGTTTGTGAATTTATTCCATGTTAAACCCCACTGTTATCTGACCAGCAAGGAAGCAGTTCTCCCTTAGAAATGGCCTCTTGTCATGAAATATTCAAATGAAAGATGGGCAAGGTTTTGATTTTTAATGATTCCATAAAATGCACTTTGTGCTATGGGTGTGTGTGTGTGTGTGTGTGTATGTGTGTATGTTTGTTGGAGCCAGACTTCTTTTTTTAATGCCTATCTTTCTCTCTCTCTCTCGTCTCACTCTCTGAGTGGATTTGTGAAGCTCAGGCTTGAGGCTTGCAGAACTGAAAGGCCTTTCCAGCATCACAGGTAAATCACCTGCAGCTGTGAACACTCTTCACAGAAGGTTAAATTTATTCCATGCTATAGAGGAGGAGTTCATCTCTGTAAATAATTGTATTATGTTCCTTTATAAACACTTTGGTAGAAGAAAATTCCTGGTTTAACTCAATAACATATTACACTTTCCCTGCCCTGTGAATTAGATTGATTATGGTGGCATGTGAGATTGATAATACATAGATCTGTGTTATGACAGCCATTGTTTTAGTGCCAAGTTGAAGAGAAATGCTTCCTTAAATGTATCATTGTATAAAATATTGACCTGGAGAACTTCATTATTCAAGCTGGAGAGACAGTCACTACTTAGCAGTAATAAACTGTTTCTGTGTTACATTGAGAATACTTCGGGAAATATGAGAGTTGTCAAATCTCTTGAAAATCCTGTCTTTATAGTACACATGACACTAAAGCTATAGCTGTATTTCCTGCTAATAAAAGCAAAGGCACAGACGGATGTGAAGGCTATCACTGCGCACTGACAGGAAACGAAGAAAAATGAATACCTACTTGAGGAGTTGGAAAGACACAGGCCAATGACCTTGAGAAGCTTTACTCTTTCGAGATATCTTTGTTCTTGTAAGGAGAGCAAAGATAATGCTGCATTAGTGTAAAAAATAAAATAAACCTGAGTCTCTAAACTGAATACATTTTATGAAAAATATCCTGAAGTGTCTCTTACAAAAAGTCACGTGAGATAACATAAAAATAAGAAATGCTGAATGCCAGCCAAAATATCTTAGGAAAGAAAGACATTTTAGCAGTTTCCAAAAATGATATAGAGAAGTGCAATTTTTTTTTAATGACAGTTTGAACTAGTATGACATTTATTTCATTTGTTAAAAAAAAACCCTTTCTTCCAATTAAACTCAACATCTCTTTTCCTCTTGTAGCGATGTTAATGAAGTCCCCCCCCCCCGCTTTTTAAGAAATGCTGTGGTTAATGTTATTTAAAAAGTAAAAGCAACTTGCAAAGCTTTTTGTGAATTGCTGTTAAAGTGTCCTCCAATTTGTCTGAAATAGAAACAATAAAAATTAAAGAATAATTAGGGAAAATAAGCATGTGAGAAAAATGCTAACTGATATTTAGTATAACTAATCATCCCAAAATGCGTCATTAATAATTACAGAGTAATCATTATAGCATTAGCGATTTATTTGATCTTATTTACTTATTTTTTTTGAAACTTAGAATTCCATTAAGAATATATGTGGTAATGCTCAGTTATTTACACAATTAAATTTAATAGAATATGTGTACATGCTAAGTCTCTTAAGTTGTGTCCGACTCCGTGACCCTATGGACTGTAGCCCACCAGGCTCTTCTGTCCATGGGATTCTCCAGGCAAGAATTACTAGAGTGATTGTCATTACTTCCTACAGTGGATCTTCCTGATTTAGGGATCAAACCAGCATCTCTTATGTCTCATGCATTGATAGGCAAGTTCTTTACAGTAACACCTCCTGATTTCTTTTCCTTAATTTTTCTTTTTAAATTTAGAATTACATTAAGAATATATGTGATCATTCTCAATTATTCAGACTATCAGGTTAATAGACTACTTATCAGTTCAGTTCAGTTGCTCAGTTGTGTCTGACTCTTTGCAACTCCATGGACTGCAGCATGCCAGGTTTATCTGTCCATCACCAACTCTTGGAGCTTGCTCAAACTCATGTCCATCCAGTCGGTGATGCCATCCAACCATCTCATCCTTTGTCGTCCCCTTCTCCTCCTGCCTTCAATCTTTCCCAGCATCAGGGTCTTTTCAAATGAGTCAGTTCTTCGCATCAGATGGCCAAAGTATTGGAGTTTCAGCTTTAGCATCAGTACTTCCAATGAATATTCAGGACTCATTTCCTTTAGGATGGACTGGTTGGATCTCCTTGCAATCCAAGGGACTCCCAAGTGTCTTCTCCAGCACCACAGTTCAAAACCATCAATTCTTTGGCACTCAGTTTTCTTTACAGTCCAGCTCTCACATCCATACATGACCACTGGAAAAATCATAGCTTTGAGTAGACAGACCTTTTCTGGCAAAGTAATGTCTCTGCTTTTTAATATTCTGTCTAGATTGGTCATAGCTTTTCTTCCAAGGAGCAAACATCTTTTAACTTCATGGCTGAAGTCACCATCTTCAGTGATTTTGGACCCCAAGAAAATAGTCTGTTACAGTTTCCATTGTTTCCCCATCTATTTGCCATGGAGTGATGGGACCAGATTCTATGATCTTAGTTTTTGAATGTTGAGTTTTAAGCCAGATTTTTCACTCTCCTGTTTCACTTTCATCAAGAGGCTCTTTAGTTCCTTTTTGCTTTCTGCCATAAGGGTGGGGTTATAGATAGTTCCATTTCAAATTTTTCAGAAATTTAAGTTGGTTTTATTTAACCAAAATTTCTTTGTTACAGCAAAACTTCATTTCTTTGATAATATCTATCAGTAACAGTGTAAACTGCATACTTATTTTTAAAGTGGCTATGAAAACCTCTAAAGAATGGTGTTTTGATTTTTAGACATCATCTTATTGTCTGAAGTTTAGATATTATAAGAAGAATGATTTTCCATTATGTAGTATAATTATTTTGCTCTTATTGTAAACATTTTAGTACATAAAGAGGCATTACATTAGCAGATTCTCCAAAATGTTTTCCAAAGCTCTTAAGAAAAATGTGATCCTAGAAGAAAATGCAGGTATAAGTACGCATGCACGCACGCACGCACGCACGCACACACACACACACACACACAGCCAAAGGAAGTAAAGAGCAAGAGACTTTTTAAAAGGAAGTAATGAATGATATCATGTACTAATGGGGATCAACAAGGATAGAATAATAAAAATATTAACAAATCCCCTTACCACCAAAATTTGCTTTGGGGTTTAGCATTGAATTTAATCTGTTAATACGAATACAATATTTATTTATATCTCATGGTTTGGATTCATTTTAAAACAACTAAAAATTAGCTCTTATATTCCATTGTTCCTGAAATCTTTGTTTTTAACACTTTGGTCAGGAGTTCTGAAGAACCTTGAGGCTTTGCATTTCATTACCCTACACATCATACCTTGTATCCTCCTCAGTGGTGGGATTAGGGAGAGTAGTCTCCTCTTTCTCAGACTTTTCCCTTTGAAAGTTGATTAAATATAGGTATGTCAAAATTGCCAACATCTGCTGGATCATTGAAAAAGCAAGAGAGTTCCAGAAAAACATCTATTTCTGCTTTATTGACTACGCCAAAGCCTTTGACTGTGTGGATCACAATAAACTGTGGAAAATTCTGAAAGTGATGGGAATACCAGACCACCTGATCTGCCTCTTGAGAAATGTGTATGCAGGTCAGGAAGCAACAGTTAGAACTGGACATGGAACAACAGACTGGTTCCAAATAGGAAAAGGAGTATGTCAAGGCTGTATATTGTCACCCTGCTTATTTAACTTACATGCAGAGTACATCATGAGAAATGCTGGACTGGAAGAAACACAAGCTGGAATCAAGATTGCCAGGAGAAATATCAATAACCTCAGATATGCAGATGACACCACCCTTATGGCAGAAAGTGAAGAGGAACTAAAAAGCCTCTTGATGAAAGTGCAAGAAGAGAGTGAAAAAGTTGGCTTAAAGCTCAACATTCAGAAAACGAAGATCATGGCATCTGGTCCCATCACTTCATGGGAAATAGATGGGGAAACAGGGGAAATAGTGTCAGATTTTATTTTTCTGGGCTCCAAAATCACTGCAGATGGTGATTGCAGCCATGAAATTAAAAGACGCTTACTCCTTGGAAGGAAAGTTATGACCAACCTAGATAGCATATTCAAAAGCAGAGATATAACTTTGCCAGCTAAGGTCCATCTAGTCAAGGCTATGGTTTTTCCAGTAGTCATGTATGGATGTGAGAGTTGGACTGTGAAGAAAGCTGAGCACCGAAGAATTGATGCTTTTGAACTGTGGTGTTGGAGAAGACTCTTGAGAGTCCCTTGGACTGCAAGGAGATCAAACCATTCCATCCTAAAGGAGATCAGTCCTGGGTGTTCATTGGAAGGACTGATGCTGAGGCTGAAACTCCAATACTTTGGCCACCTCATGTGAAGAGTTGACTCATTTGAAAAGACCCTGATGCTGGGAAGGATTGGGGGCAGGAGGAGAAGGGGACGACAGAGGATGAGATGGCTGGATGGCATCACTGACTCAATGGACATGAGTCTGGGTGAACTCCGGGAGTTGGTGATGGACAGGGAGGCCTGATGTGCTGTGATTCATGGGGTCGCAAAGACTTGGACATGACTGAGTGACTGAACATAAAAGTTCTTGATAATTTTATGTCAAGGAAATAAAAAATAGTTGAAGAGAAAGCAAAATGATTAATTAAAGTACATGTTACTACCAGTTCAATATCTCCCACATGCAAGTAATTAAGGAAAGTGAAAGTGAAGTCTCTCAGTTGTGTCCAACTCTTTGCGACGCCATGGACTCTAGCCTACCAAGCTCCTCTGTCCATGGGGTTTTCCAGGCAATAGTACTGGAGTGGATTGCCATTTCCTTCTCCAGGGGATCTTCCCGACCCAGGGATCGAACCCAGGTCTCCCTCATTGTAGACAGACACTTTACCATCTGAGCCATTGGGGAAGTCCCAGTGGAAAGTATCCACAAATGATCAGCGAAGTGAAAGGACTTTCACTTTCTGAGATATAGTGCTGTGGTAACCCATTCATGAACTGTCAAGAAATGGTCTGCTTTCCGTAGTAGTAGATAGGACATAAGACTCTAAGGTTTTTTGCCTATAGTCAGGTGATTTTCTTAAAGTATCTTTCCCTGATAGCTCAGTTGGTAAAGAATCTGCCTTTCCTTAGGAGATCCCAGTTCAATTCCTGGGTTGGGAAGATCTGCTGGAGAAGGGATAGGCTACCCACAATAGTATTTTGGGGCTTCCCTTGTGGCTCAGCTGGGGAAATAATCCGCTTGCAATGTGGAAGACTTGGGTTTTATCCCTGGGTTAGGAAGACCCCCTGGAGAAGGGATAGGCTACCTACTCCAATATTCTGGCCTGGAGAATTCCATGGACTCTATAGTCCATGGGGTCACAAAGAGTCAGACTGAACGACTTTCATTTTTGCTTTCATCTTTGCTTTCAGTAGCAATTTGACCATCATATATGACATACATTATAGATAAGTCCATGTCTTTCCTTTTTATGTGTTGTTATTACTATCAATTATAAAAAATTACCAAGTGCTTTAATATTTATCAAATATAAGTCACTATATAAATCTTGAGTCAAACTGAAAAAATAAATGGAACTTCACAGTGTACTCAGAAAAAGGACCATGGAGAACTTCTTACGTGGAACATTATACTTGAATCCTGGCTGTTCCAACAAAGTGAAACATACTTACACTTCTTTTCTACATCAGATCAGATCAGTCACTCAGTCGTGTCCGACTCTTTGTGACCCCATGAATCACAGCACACCAGGCCTCCCTGTCCATCACCAACTCCTGGAGCTCACCCAAACTCACGTCCATCGAGTCAGTGATGCCATCCAGCTATCTCATCCTCTGTCGTCCCCTTCTCCTCCTGCCCCTAGTCCCTCCCAGCATCAGAGTCTTTTCCAATGAGTCAACTCTTTGCATGAGGTGGCCAAAGTACTGGAGTTTCAGCTTTAGCATCATTCCTTCCAAAGAAATCCCAGGACTGATCTCCTTCAGAATGGACTGGTTGGATCTCCTTGCAGTCCAAGGGACTCTCAAGAGTCTTCTCCAACACCACAGTTCAAAAGCATCAATTCTTCAGCGCTCAGCTTTCTTCATAGTCCAACTCTCACATCCATACATGACCACAGGAAAAACCATAGCCTTGACTAGACAAACCTTTGTTGGCAAAGTAATGTCTCTGCTTTTGAATATGCTATCTAGGTTGGTCATAACTTTCCTTCCAAGGAGTAAGCGTCTTTTAATTTCCTGGCTGCAGTCACCATCTGCAGTGATTTTGGAGCCCAGAAAAATAAAGTCTGACACTGTTTCTACTATTTCCCCATCTATTTCCCAAGAAGTGATGGGACCATGATCTTCGTTTTCTGAATGTTGAGCTTTAAGCCAACTTTTTCACTCTCTTCTTGCACTTTCATCAAGAGGCTTTTTAGTTCCTCTTCACTTTCTGCCATAAGGGTGGTGTCATCTGCATATCTGAGGTTATTGATATTTCTCCCAGCGATCTTGATTCCAGATTGTGTTTCCTCCAGCCCAGCGTTTCTCATGATGTACTCTGCATATAAGTTAAATAAGCAGGGTGGCAATATACAGCCTTGAGAAACTCCTTTTCCTATTTGGAACCAGTCTATTGTTCCATGTCCAATTCTAACTGTTGCTTCCTGACCTGCATACACATTTCTCAAGAGGCAGATCAGGTGGTCTGGTATTCCCATCTCTTGAAGAATTTTCCACAGTTTATTGTGATCCACACAGTCAAAGGCTTTGGCATAGTCAATAAAGCAGAAATAAATGTTTTTCTGGAACTCTCTTGCTTTTTCCATGATCCAGCGGATGTTGGCAATTTGATTCTGGTTCCTCTGCCTTTTCTAAAACCAGCTTGAACATCAGGAAGTTCATGGTTCACATATTGCTGAAGCCTGGCTTGGAGAATTTTGAGCATTACTTTACTAGCGTGTGAGATGAGTGCAATTGTGTGGTAGTTTGAGCATTCTTTGGCATTGCCTTTCTTTGGGATTGGAATGAAAATTGACCTTTTCCAGTCCTGTGGCCACTGCTGAGTTTTCCAAATTTGGTGGCATATTGAGTGCAGCACTTTCACAGCATCATCTTTCAGGATTTGGAATAGCTCAACTGGAATTCCATCACCTCCGCTAGCGTTGTTCATAGTGATGCTTTCTAAGGCCCACTTGACTTTACATTCCAGGATGTCTGGCTCTAGGTCAGTGATCACATTATCATGATTATCTGGGTCATGAAGATGTTTTTTGTACAGTTCTTCTGTGTATTCTTGCCATCTCTTCTTAATATCTTCTGCTTCTGTTAGGTCCATACCATTTCTGTCCTTTATCAAGCCCATCTTTGCATGAAATGTTCCTTTGGTATCTCTGATTTTCTTGAAGAGATCCCTAGTCTTTCCCATTCTGTTGTTTTCCTCTATTTCTTTGCATTGATCGCTGAAGAAGGCTTTCTTATCTCTTCTTGCTATTTTTTGGAACTCTGCATTCAGATGTTTATATCTTTCCTTTTCTCCTTTGCTTTTTGCTTCTCTTCTTTTCACAGCTATTTATAAGGCCTCCTCTGACAGCCATTTTGCTTTTTTGCATTTCTTTTCTGTGGGAATGGTCTTGATCCCTGTCTCCTGTACAATGTCACGAGCCTCATTCCATAGTTCATCAGGCACTCTATCTATCAGATCTAGGCCCTTAAATCTATTTCTCACTTCCACTGTATAATCATAAGGGATTTGATTCAGGTCATTCCTGAATGGTCTAGTGGTTTTCCCTACTTTCTTCAATTTAAGTCTGAATTTGGCAATAAGGAGTTCATGGTCTGAGCCACAGTCAGCTCCTGGTCTTGTTTTTGCTGACTGTATAGAGCTTCTCCATCTTTGTCTGCAAAGAAGATAATCAATCTGATTTCGGTGTTGACCATCTGGTGATGTCCATGTATAGAGTCTTCTCTTGTGTTGTTGGAAAAGGGTGTTTTTTATGACCAGTGCATTTTCTTGGCAAAACTCTATTAGTCTTTGCCCTGCTTCATTCCATATTCCAAGGCTAATGCTGTATTTGATTAGAGAAATTTCCATATCAGCGTCCGTTTTCAAACCATTTATTCTGTCTTTTAGTACTAAAATAAAATGTAAGATATGCTAAATATTAGTTCCAGGCAGATACAAGGTGTCAAGTGGTAGTGAGGTAATCAACTTGTGTATCAATCTAAGGTTCTAGAAGATAACATATTCATTTAAATTGTCATGCCCCCCTTTGCACGCTGGAAAACAGGCTATTTATCACTTCTTTTTCTATTTGGTTACTTGATATAAAATAAAAACATCAACCCCAGTTCCAAAATTCTTCAATAGAAGTATCACATCTTACATGGATGCTGTCTATGTGTCTTAAATTGCATTATAGAGTGATAGGGAGAGAACGTAAGATAACATATCAACAGAAATATGGCCAGCCTGTCCAAATAGGATTTTTCCTGTTTTTGTAGAGGCTTATTCTAGCAATATCTCAGGCTTTTTTTTTTTTTTTTTTTAAGATTATCAGTCAAACAAATTTTTTTAAAGTGTGTCTAATGGAGGTATATATTGGATTGGCCAAAAAACTTGTTTGGGTGTTTCTGTGACATCTTATGGGAAAACCTGAATGAACTTTTTGACCAACCCATATTAGTATATTCTCATTCACTTTCTACTCCCACATTTTCCTACCACACGTTAAGACAAAGATGATAGAAAAAGAGGCCCTTGTTAAAGGTTCCCTTTGGCCTTTACCCACAGAATCCACAGCTCCAATTCTCCCTTCTAATTACACAACTGGATGCTTTTGAATAACATCTACCTATTCTGAATACTGAGCACATAATGAAACAAAACTACTCAGTTTTAGTTTGAGGCAGACGAAATCAGGGAGCTGGAGTGAGAGAGAGGTAAGGAAAGCAGGAATTAAGTGAGCCAGACAAATGCTATTACAGGATAGGTCATGGGTTAACAAATGAGATACTGTAGGACACAGCTGAGATGCTACTCTTAGACCTTCAATGGATAGAGCTTTACAGCTTGCAAGGCATGATGCTGACCTACAGTGACAAGTGTTTTGTGTGTTCTCAGGTCGTCATGTGTAGGACTAGTGTTTTGTTAAGGTATCTGGCTGACTTTATTTTTCTGGGCTCCAAAGTCACTGCAGATGGTTGTTGCAGCCAAGAAATTAAAAGATGCTTGCTTCTTGGAAGGAAAGTTATGACCAACCTAGATAGCATATTCAAAAGCAGAGATGTTACTTTGTCAACAGAGGTCCGTCTAGTCAAGGCTATGGTTTTTCCAGTGGTCATGTATGGATGTGAGAGTTGGACTGTGAAGAAAGCTGAGCACCAAAGAATTGATGCTTTTGAACTGTGGTGTTGGAGAAGACTCTTGAGAGTCCCTTGGACTGCAGGGAGGTCCAACCAGTCCATTCTGAAGGAGATCAGCCCTGGGATTTCTTTGGAAGGAATGATGCTAAAGCTGAAACTCCAGTACTTTGGCCACCTCATGCGAAGAGTTGACTCATTGGAAAAGACCCTGATGCTGGGAGGGATTGGGGGCAGGAGGAGAAGGGGATGACAGAGGATGAGATGGCTGGATGGTATCACCAACTCAATGGACTTGGGTTTGGGTGGACTCCAGGAGTTGGTGATGGACAGGGAGGCCTAGAGTGCTGCAGTTCATGGGGTCACAAAGAGTCGGACATGCCTGAGCGACTGAACTGAACTGAACTTGGTAATAGAGACTTCCCTGGTGGTTCAGTGGTAAAGAATCTGCCTGCAAAGCAAGAGACATGGGTTCAGTCCCTAAGTCACAAAGAATGCCTGGAGAAGGAAGTAGCAATCCACTCCAGTGTTCTTGCCTGGAAAATTCCATGGACAGGGGAACCTAGTGGGCTACAATCCGTGGGGTTGCAAAGAGTCAGACAGGACTTTGCAAATAAACAACAGCAACTTGGTGACAGACTATATTCTGCCTCTGTCTCAACATTAGTAATGGTGTTGGTTAGATGGGTACAGTTTTATTTGGATGAGGGGGTGATAAAATATTGTAGGATTTAGTTTTTTATTTTATTTTTTTATTTTTAAATTTAAATTTATTTATTTTAATTGGAGGCTAATTACTTTACAATATTCTATTGGTTTTGCCATATATCAACATGAATCCGCCACGGGTGTACACATGTTCCCCATCCTGAACCCCCCTCCCACCTCCCTCCCTGTACCATCCCTCTGGTAAATGTTGGCAGGGAGAGGATATATTCGTTACCTTCTGTGTTTCTCCTCTCTTTCACTGGGTTTCTTCTTTCACACAAAGCCAGCCAATGCAGAGATGCAAACTGGTCATCTGTTTACAGATGAACTGCATGAGATAGTGTTCTTAAGTCAGAACCTCGGGGTATAGCATCTGGTACTATAGCCCTATGAAAGGCTGACATTATGATAATTAGTAGAGACAAATGTGCAAGTCCTATAACCAACATTCTTGGATGGGTTTGTAAATGAAAATGCCAGTATATTAATTCTAATTTGTATCGGGAATCAGTCGACTATCATAGCGAAACATTCTTGTCCAGTGGTTTAGGAGTCTGTTAAAAGAATTAAGGCATTTGAAAAACTTAATTAATATTGGAAATCTACTTTGTAGATGTAGCTTTAAGAGAATATATAGAGAGAATATATATTTTTAAACCAGCTGGCAGTCTATGCTGTGATTTCCAAAGTAGAGTACTTTGGGAGAACATGAGGGTACATGTTGTGGAGTACTAATTTTATTACAAAATTTTATTTCTTCTATCAGGAATTAGTTAAACCATTTAAAATATTTTGTATGAAAAGAAACACAAGTATGCTACAGAGTATGCGGAAAAGTGCAAAATGCAAGTAGGTATTTTTAGATCAAGCACAAGATACAATTTCCATTTTTGAGGAGCTTTGGTGGTAGGGAGAAAAAAAAGGGTTCAGCACACACTGGATTGTGTACCAGTAGTTAATTTCCTATCTTTCTAGTGAACTATAGTCAGAAAATTTGTGAAAGATTCATTGGCTGAATTGACACCCTGCTCTGGGGAGAGGCTGGAGATGCATTTCTATGATGGGGGAGATTCACAGACACATCCTTCCCCTCCAAGACATCTTTGGACAGGCTCCTTGCTGACCATTGTCCATTTTACTCATCTTACAGCCTCATTCATTCTTTTTCTTAACATACTTTCACAACTTTTCTAAATTTATGGCTTATTTTATATTGATTACATTTTAGGTTGACTGCTTCCTGATGATATATAAAGGGCATCTTAATCTCATGAATTACCTGTTTCTAAATCACAATGCAGATTGAGTTACTTTATAAAAGGTTTGCTGGCTCCATCTCCATTATGTGGATTTTGATCAACAACAATTACATGGAGCAGACCATCTTTTCCTGAATGGTTTTGCATTTTCTTTACCCTTGTTTTAACTGTTTTTTGACCTAGATAACAATGCTTTTAAGCTTTTACTTTTTGCTTATCTTCAATAACATTTTTTGAGAGATTCTTACTTTAAAAAGTTGGCTGATGGTAAGGTTGTCCCTAATCAAGGTTGTCCCTAATCAAAAACCATTGGTTTAATAAATTCAGAAATAACATGGATCCAAACCTATTTGCTTTCATATGAAGAGACACAAAAGAATGGGACCAAAGGAACTTCCTTAAATAGACAAATGAAATTATGGATAGACAGTCACTTTTCCAGAAGTTGGAGGGTGACATGGACAGGGAGATCAGTAAAGCAATCCAAACCACATATGCAAATTAAGGATTAAGTTGAATGGAGCCATTTAGAATTCTAGCATTTCTGGAGTGCCAAGTGCTTCGTTTGTCCCTGGGTGGTGATTTTTTTTTTTTTTTTTTTAATTGAGCCATTGCAAAATGACAGTCTTCTATCCTGCTCTAATTTTGGCAGGACAGTGTTTTCCTATCAATTGACTGAAAACAAAACCTACTATAGGAAGTTATTTTTAAGCAGTGTGATTAGCTTGAACATACATGGATTTCTTTGTAACTTTCTAAGTGGCTGAACAAACTTTTTATTCTTCAAATTAGTAAGGAGTTAGTTTTTGTGATTACAAATAAACTGATGGGCTAAGTTTCACATATTAACAAATTACAAACTATATGAATCAAAGTAGCCTTTGCTTTATTTACATTATTGAGACACTACAATAATGTTATTTCACTTAGAATTATTTATCTGAGATCCAGTAGCTAGTAAGTGCATTTAAATTTTGAACCCTGATTTATCTAAAGCCAAAATGTTACCAGTTTGCTAGGATAATGTCCTATAAATATAATTTAAAGCCCCAAAGAGTTTTTTAACCCGTCTAAAATATTGAACATATTATATATGTCAGCAGTTAAAATGTTAAAGATACGTAATATCATTTGCTAGAAACAGTTCAAGATTAGACCAGAGATAATAGCTATGTTTTGCTCTGGGATCTTCATATTTGTTTAGTTTAAGGACAGGTAAATTCATCCAGAAACCTGCTTAACTATACTGTCTTCTAGTTTATTTAAGTATTTTGTCTAGGATGGCAAACTTTCCCCATACTTTCCCTTTTTATTTAATTCTTGGTGAGAAATTGACCATTCAGTTATGTTCCACTCATCCACTCATATAACTTAAGTTAAGGAATACATTAATTTATGCAACCCACTAGGAGAGATAAGACTGTAGGTCTTTGTAAGGTACATTTGGAGTGAAAGAATTCAGATATTCTTTTCTAATTTTTTACTGAGAAGTGAGCTACGGTAACACTTTGCATTGTAGAATTCGAACAGTAGAATCAATTTGGTACCCTAGCCTTGTGAATCCACAATTATAGAAATCTTATGCATGTTTGGCCAGGAATTATTTGAAGATTGCATGAAAATAGAATAATCAAAAATAACAAGTTATAATTTTATCATTAAAACTTTTTCAAATAATTGTTTCTAGTTATTTAATATATGTAGTAAAATAAAACAATAGCAAATCCTTAGTGTACATAGGAATGGTATATGAGGTGTCCACTTTGTTTTATATTCTTTAATGAGACTAAACTTATTGTTATTGTTGATTTCTGATATTCCTCAGGGTCCCTTGACAGGGTGGCTTGTTACCATTAAATGGAGTTGAGTTTCCTTTTTTAAAGGCTCTAGCTCCCTCGCTCCTTTTTTGCTGTCTCTGATCCTTAGGATACTCATATATCAACTAAACCTTTGACTTTTTTTTTAAAGTATTTTCCAGAAAATGCTTACAATGGCAGCAACTTGGTCATTTATGTAGTTTTTGGGTTTACTTTTTCAACTTTTGGAAATGGCTTTTCCTCATAATTTTCTAATATATTAAAATTTTAAAAGTTTTTAAAAAGTATTTTAAGAGGTTTAAAAAAAGTATTTGAGTTGATGCTAATTTCATGTCATGCTCTACATTCTCACAGCATTTAGTCAACTGGTAAAACGTTTCTATTATTTTGAGATAGAATGTTTGTGTTTTAATGGGTATAAAGAATAAACTGACCTTTTAAACATAATTTTGACATCTATATAAATTTATCAGCAATGTTCTCATTTCGATACACAGGTATGAACAAGATATTTAAGATACAGTTATATGGATTAACAAGTGTGGTGAAATTTTTTTATGAATTTTTAAACAGTTAAAAGTAGTATATGTTCAACAAAGAAAATTTAACGAATGTAGAAACATAGAAAAGCACCAAAAATAATGACCATAATATTTTTATATATTTTCTTCATTGGTTTTATATATAAATTTATTTTCCTACATCATCACCAACATTATATTTTTATATGTGATTTATTTTGCCAAGTATGCTTGTGAATTTAAAATCATATATAAATTATGTTTTATATATAATTTTATATATATATGGATGCAAAATTTCTGTGGGTTACTTTGCTATGGTATCAAAGAATAATAAACTCTTACAGGTGACATGTTTCCAAGGGGAATTTCTTCAGTAGAATTGTATATTGGTTTTCATAGTTAGGGATAAAACAGTTCGCTTTTAAGGAATAGACAGGTATCACAAAAAGGTATGTTATAGTAATGTTTAAGTGAGTGCATTAGAATAGCCAGTCAGGTATGGTTTGCTGAAGTAATTTTTTTATATATACATTTTATGGTACCTTGGGTATTGTATAATTGATAAAATATGTTATTACTATTGTTATATGATTTATGCAATCCTGGGTTATTAATTTTGAACTTTCTGTAGAATAGGTGAATTACATCATCCACCAACATTTTTACATTTATATGTATGATGTGTTTCTCCTTGGTTTCATGTTAGTTTATATTTCTGTAACCCTCACATGAGAGAGGGTTATAGAAATATCATTTAATTAGAGTAAAATTCTTACTTCACAAATGTTTCCTTTCAGAATTCTCTACTGAGTTCTGGAATTTGATACTTTAGGAGAAACATTCTAATGCCCAAAGTACTTACTTATATGTTTGAATCTTATGTGTATTATTATTTTCTGAGTGCTTGGTGGATTCTCTTTCATTCTTATAATAGAAACTAAATTATCAGTATATTATATGTCCATCTTGCCTAATAATGTTGATGTATTCCAATCTTCATATTGATGTAAAAAGAAGCCTGATTCACTTATCTGTTTGATCAGAAGCATGATGCTCATTTCCTGGCTTCTAGTAGGCTTTCTTTATAACTTGGAGAGATTTCTTCAGCAAAAATTTATCTAGTGAAGAATGTAGAATTAAGACTATGAGTAATTGTAGTCAGTTTTTTCCAAAAAAAAAAAAAAAGCCAGATTAAGAGGCATTGTGCTCTGGTGGCACTTATATTGTACTTTTTATTTTTTAAATTTATTATTATTATTTACTTTACAATATTGTATTGGTTTTGCCATACATCAATATGCATCCGCCACGGGTGTACACGTGTTCCCCATCCTGAACCCCCCTCACACCTCCCTCCCCATATCATCCCTCTGGGTCATCCCAGTGCACCAGCCCCAAGCTTCCTGTATCCTGCATTGAACCTGGACTGGCGATTCGTTTCTTACATGATATTATACATGTTTTAATGTCATTCTCCCAAATCATCCCCCCTCTCCCTCTCCCAAGAGTCCAAAAGACTTTCTATTCATCTGTGTCTCTTTTGCTGTCTCGCATACAGGGTTGTCATTACCGTCTTTCTAAATTCCATATATATGCGTTAGTATACTGTATTGGTGTTTTTCTTTCTGGCTTACTTCACTCTGTATAATAGGCTCCAGTTTCATCCACCTTATTAGAACTGATTCAAACGTATTCTTTTTAATGGCTGAATAATACTCCATTGTGTATACGTACCACAGCTTTCTTAGCCATTCATCTGCTGATGGGCATCTAGGTTGCTTCCATGTCCTGGCTATTATAAACAGTGCTGCGATGAACATTGGGGTACACGTGTCTCTTTCCCTTCTGGTTTCCTCAGTGTGTATGCTCAGCAGCGGGATTGGTAGGTTGTATGGCAGTTCTATTTCCAGTTTTTTAAGGAACCTCCGCACTGTTCTCCATAGTGGCTGTACTAGTTTGCATTCCCACCAACAGTGTAAGAGGGTTCCCTTTTCTCCACATCCTCTCCAGCATTTATTGCTTGTAGACTTTTGGATTGCACCTTATCTTTGACAAAGGAGGCAAGAATATACAATGGAGAAAAGACGATCTCTTTAACAAGTGGTACTGGGAAAACTGGTCAACCACTTGTAAAAGAATGAAACTAGAACACTTTCTAACACCATACACAAAAATAAACTCAAAATGGATTAAAGATCTAAACATAAGATCAGAAACTATAAAACTCTTAGAGGAGAACATAGGCAAAACACTCTCTGACATACATCACAGCAGGATCCTCTATGACCCACCTCCCAGAATATTGGAAATAAAAGCAAAAATAAACAAATGGGATCTAATTAAAATTAAAAGCTTCTGCACAAAAAAGAAACTATAAGCAAGGTGAAAAGACAGCCTTCAGAATGGAAGAAAATAATAGCAAATGAAGCAACTGGCAAACAACTAATCTCAAAAATATACAAGCAACTCCTGCAGCTCAATTCCAGAAAAATAAATGACCCAATCAAAAAATGGACCCAATCAAAAAAATCAAAAACTAAATAGACATTTCTCCAAAGAAGATATACAGATGGCTAACAAACACATGAAAAGATGCTCAACATCACTCATTATCAGAGAAATGCAAATCAAAACCACAATGAGGTACCATTTCGTGCCAGTCAGAATGGCTGCCATCTAAAAGTCTATATTGTACTTTTTAATGGGAGGATGTTGGGCAGGAGGAAATAGTATCTCAGCTTTTGATCAGATGGTCCAAACAGAAGTGGGCACGCAATGAAAAAATTTGTAAATATTAGTTATATTGTTTTTAGTTAATGGAAATCCCTGTGAAATTCTGATAGGAGATTGGACATTAATGCTGGTTTCTAGGGCTCATTTTCAATGATATATATATGTATAATTTCCCGAGTCATTAATGGTTTTCTATCAGAGAGTGGACAGAAGATATTTTTAATAAAAAGTTTACCCAAAAGCTTCAGGACAGTATGAGAAAAAGTGAAAGTTAGTCTCTTAATTGCGTCTGACTCTTTGCAACCCTATGGACAGTAGCCCACCAGGCTCACTTTCCATGGAATTCTTCAGGCAAGAACATTGGAATGAGTAACCATTCCTTTCACCAGGGGAACTTGCTGACTCAGGGACTGAACCTGGTTCTCTTGGACCATATGAATACTGGATCAAACAAAAAACATAAATTGAATTTGTGGATTGTAATAGAAGTATATTTTATGAAAAGGGAATGATATAGCTTTGCTTTACTTTGCATTTATATGAGTTGATAATACTTGAAGCTTTGCATCTGATGCTTGGAATATGCCTTAAATAGATCACCTAGAATGAATTCAGAGAAAATAGAGCAATATAATGATGTAATTTAATAATAAAAACAGCTGTCAGTATTGAACACTGACTTGTAATGATACTTTATTCATCAGTTTTCTTCATTTTACTCAACAGCCCTACAGAGGAAGTATCTCCATTTCCATAAACAGAAGGAAAGTAAGAACTCCAAGACATGAATATTATGAATACATTTTACTCATTGGTAACTCGCTCAATAGTACATAGCTACAAAGCAGAAGAGCACAGGAAAAGTGACTAAAAACATTAGTGTAGTGATCATACCCTCATTGTTGAATTTGGAGATGTTCAGTAAAAGAGAAGACTTGCTAATAAAATTGTTCAATGCTAAGAGAAATGGATATGGATGAAGTAAGTCCATTGCCACAACTAATTTCCAAATTGTTCTGGTAGCCACTGAGAGGAAATTCTGCAAAAGAGGTTTAGACTTTGGTGGTAGATTGGACTGGATAGGCATTAGAATACTTCTAGTCTTGAGATTCTAAGGTTTTTATAACTCTATTTTACGTTAGTTCAGTAACATATTGGGCCTCCCAGATGTGGGAACTCATCACAGTGGTAAAGAATCTGCTTGACAATACAGGAGACGTGGGTTAGATCCCTGGGTTGGAAAGAGCCCCTGTAGAAGGAAATGGCTACCCACTCCATTATTCTTGCCTGGAAAATTCCATGGACAGAGGAGCCTGGTAACTATAGTCCATGGTGTTGCTAAGAGTCAAACATGACTTAGTGACTGAGCATACACCCACAGTAAAATATTGCTTTCATTTTCTCCTCTATTTACTTAACTTTTCCAAGCTGCCATTTCTCTTTGTTGATTTAACTCAGATATGCCTAGTATTTTTAGAGGCAAATGAATGATGACCTATCTCTTATACTAGGGTGCAAAGCAACATTTCCTTTACACATTTTCTCAAGTTTCCAGCTTTTCTGGTAACATTACTGCGAAGTATGGATACTTTTAACTTTCCTTGAAGCTTTACTAAATGACCTACGAAGGGAGGGACAGAGGCCAGTTTTAAATTATAAATGTGTGGATCACCACAGGAAAAATGTTATTTTTACTTTTGTCTTAGCCCATACCAGTAAACTGTTTCTTTACAAATGTAGAAAAATAATCTTAAGAAGCGCTATACTCAGATTTGAGAACTGGAAGAGAATTCCCCATCTTGGAATCAAGCAATGAGAATTATTTGATCCAACTACCTTCTAAAGATGATAGATTTTGGCCATGGCTTCAGACTCCTGATCATATACTATTTGTTAGTGAATATTTTGTTCTTTCCATAAATACCCCCCAAAGATGAATCAAGTTGAATCAAAAAATCCATTTATTGAGTCTTGATACTTGACAGATATTTAAACATATTAAGGATTCTTTAAATATATGGGTGGTTTAGTTGTAAACATAGTTTGAATATATCCTAAAATATACCTATTAAGTTCAATAATTTAAAATACTGATAAAAGGCCAATACTTTCATCTCATCAACAAGGCAAAATGCATTAATTCATCCAACAGATATTTTTTTGAGAAATTTTACACTCAAGGGGGGAAGGAGAGAGGAAAAAATGTAATATCATCAATTATTTGGTGAATTAAGAGAGATTTGGATTGTTAAAGTCAACTCAGGATAATTGTAGGTCTCAGAAATCCCAGATGTGTACACCCACAGGCTCAGAAGAAGTCTAGGACCTTCCACGTGATTCCTTGGGCTTTCTTTCCACACTGGGTCAAGCATTCTTTGGCCCAGAGTAATAGACGAGGTCCTGAGTTTTGTGGGTCACCTCACTCAGTGGGGAGCAACATTTCTGTTAAGAAACATCCACTGTACATCCAAATCATTAGAGAGTTTATTTGACATTCTTCAGGAAGCCAGTGACTTTGGCAGCATTCATCCGAGAAAACCAAAACACAGGCCCTGTCTGTAAGGTGTTTATAGTGTCTTTAAACTCTCAGTTCAGATCAGTAGCTCAGTCGTGTCCGACTCTTTACGACCCCATGAATCGCAGCACGCCAGGCCTCCCTGTCCATCACCAACTCCTGGAGTTCACTGAGACTCATGTCCATCGAGTCAGTGATGCCATCCAGCCATCTCATCCTCTGTTGTCCCCTTCTCCTCTTGCCCCCCAATCCCTCCCAGCATCAGAGTCTTTTCCAATGAGTCAACTCTTTGCATGAGGTGGCCAAAGTACTGGAGTTTCAGCTTCAGCATCATTCCTTCCAAAGAAATCCCAGGGCTGATCACCTTCAGAATGGACTGGTTGCATCTCCTTGCAGTCCAAGGGACTCTCAAGAGTCTTCTCCAACACCACAGTTCCAAAGCATCAATTCTTCGGTGCTCAGCTTTCTTCACAGTCCAACTCTCACATCCATACATGACCATAGGAAAAACCATAGCCTTGACTAGACAATCCGTTAATTTAAAACTTAGAATGATAAGTATATCCATCTTTGGGGATTCCCTTATTCTGTTTTAAACCTTTTATTTTATATTGGTATATAGCCTATTAACCATGTTGTGATAATATCTTGTGGACAACAAAGGAACTCAGCCATACATAAACAGTATCCATTTTCCCCAGACTCCTCCTTGTGGATTTTAACTTCTTAAATTATATTATGTAAAGGCTTTTATTAGGTTATGTACTGATTTTGTCCTCCTTTCTTTGATCACACTATCAAAGTCTTTCTTTGTTTTTCACTTAATATTCCTAGGACTGTCGGTCTGTTTATGATCTTGTACTTTTGATAAGGACATTTTCTTCTTTAAAAAAAAGTCTTAAGCAGCAGTACCATGCAAATATTAAATATAATTTTATAAATATTAATGACAAATATTAATAAGTATATTCTAAATGTTCTGAAATGTTTATCAAAACAAACAATCCCAGCATTCTTTTTAGTAGATCTTCAAACCCTGAATATTAAATAACTAAGAGAGCATAAGACTCAAGCTCATTATTTTTTAGAATTTTGCATGAATCCTTAAAATATTTGGAGCTTCTGGGCAAAGTGGAAGGTTCAAATCTGCCCTAAAATTTAGGTTAATTATATTTTATCACAAATTTAATTACAGTTTTAATTAGAGAAATACCAGTGTCAAGTTGGCAGGTGGTTCAGCTGGAACTGTGTAGTAATTAAACAGATATAATGCCCCCAAAAGTCCAGCAGACAAAAACAAATAAATTTTTAAAAAATTGTTTAGAAAATTAAACTTTATAGTGAGATATAAACTGGTTTTAAATTTTTAAAGCTTTAGAAGTCTTGCATTTGTATCTACAAATATGTGCATGGTTACAGAATGTAATTTTTTTTTACTTATCATAAATGTAATTTCATTGGTTTTAAATATTTTCAATATGCAACTGTGAAAATGACTTAATGCTTACAATGGATAATGATAATCACAATATAATTTTTTGTTTTGAAAAGATATCTCAAATTGCAGCTTTACTCTGTTTAGAAATTCTATAGCTTTGTACCTAGTCTTATTTTATGTTTTAAGATGAGTTCATTTAACACCGTCACTAGAAAACCACGTGGTCTGTAGTGTACACCATGTCACTTTAAGACCGTAACTGTGAATTTATTTTCCATCTTCCTCTTATATGTCGTAAAACCTCCTTTCTAAATAGCTGTAGACCCAAACTTGTTAAGGTCTCTTTGAAGAGCAGTAACATCTTTTTCAGCTCTCTCAGTACATAAAATAAGTTTCAGGAAGTGAACCACTGATGTGGGGGTGTGTTGTAAGGAAGATCACTTTGGATTGACAAAGCGAAGTCATTCAACTTTCTGAGAAGGGGATATTTATACCTGTCATTTCATAACGGTGAGCTATTGGGATTTTAACAAGACTTCAAAATAATGCACAGGTGTTTGCATACCCTATTTGGAGAGAGACATTTATTTTTTAGCTCCTTTCCCAGTTTAAGTTCTGATAAAGAGATGAAAATAATTTGAGAATCTGAATTCTCTGGGTGGATAAAAAAGCTACCAAGTTTCTTTTATTTGACTACTGGAATAATAAGTACTGTCATCTTCCTACTTTCGTAGACTTCACTGAATTCTATTAGCATTTATACAATATCTCAATAAACCTATCTACTAATGGATATAAGAAAAACAGATGTTTTGTTTGCATTGCTTTGAAGGAATACAAAATTTGGAATTGTCTGAATTCTGCTAAAAACTCCAGATCTCAAAATAAAACCTTACCAGTCTAATGGATACAATGGCCCAAGAGAATAACTTCTAAAATTAAGAAATAAAAATACCTTCCTTAAATGAGTTTAGCATCACACATAGTGAATGGACAGAAATGATTTTAAACGCTGATCTGGCTCTATATTTAAATCTATTGACTTTATAATGTACAGTATGAGTCAAAAGAACCGGTGCTTTTTATTTGTAGCATTTAAGCCAGAAGCCTCTGCAGACAGGAAAATAATTTTATCCTAGGTTGTGTCCCATTTTTTCCCCACAGAGTTTTAAGTACTTCTTAAAAATTCTCTTGGACAAATTGTGAAAAATGTTGAAAAGTCTTATAATAATTTTTACAAAGCACCTTTTTGTGTAGAGTCATGTCTCAAATGGATATTTATTTCTGTTGAATATGTTTGTATTTTGCTGCTAAGTAGCAAGAACCAGCAGTTGGGAGTTATAAAAAGAGTTCTAGAGAAAATTTCTCTAAATGTGTAGCAGAGGAAAGCATAAAGAAGAAATATCCTTTTATTACCCAAATGTCCTTTGAGCCAACACATATTAAAATGATTTCTGTTAAAACAAACTTTTATATCACAAAGTTTTAGATAAAGTGTGAGTTAGTAAGTACTTGTTCCAAGGTAATAGTTACACACAATGTTCAATTCACTTAATATTTAACTAAGGTATTTATGCTAAATTTCCCAGTCAGTGGTCAGGAAGGGGTTCACTTTAAAATTTTATATTTTGAGGTAAAATATAAATGCTTTGAGATACCTGGTCCTTAAGCAGACAATTTCATGAGTTTTGATGAATATTTATACCCTTGTAACCAACACCTCAATCAAAATATAATAGAGTTTTCTCCAACACCACAGTTCAAAAGCATCAATTCTTCGGTGCTCAGCTTTCTTTATAGTCCAACTCACGTCCATCCATGCCTACCGGAAAAACAATAGCTTTGACTAGATGGACCTTTGCCAGCAAAGTAATGTCTCTGCTTTTTAATATTCTGTCTAGGTTGGTCATAGCTTTACTTCCAAGGAGTAAGCATCTTTTAATTTCATGGCTGCATTCACCGCCTGCAGTGATTTTGGAGCCCAAGAAAATAAAGTTTTTCACTGTTTCCATTGTGTCCCCATCTATTTGCCATGAAGTGATGGGACCAGATGCCATGATTTTAGTTTTCTGAGTGTTGAGTTTTAAGCCACGTTTTTCACTCTTCTCTTTCACTTCCATCAAGAGGCTTTTTAGTTCTTCTTTGCTTTCTGCCATAAGTGTGGTGTCATCTGCATATCTGAGGTTATTGATATTTCTCCTGGCAAACTTGATTCCAGCTTGTGCTTCATCCAGCCCGGAATTTCACATGATGTACTCTGCATAGAAGTTAAACAATCAGGGTGACAATACACAGCCTTGCTGTACTCCTTTCCCAACTTTGAACCATTCCATTGTTCCATGTCCAGTTCTAACTGTTGCTTTTTGACCTGAATGCAGATTTCTCAGGAGGCAGGTCTGGTGGTCTGATGTTCCCATCTCTTGAAGAATTTTCCGGTTTGTTGTGATCCACAACAAACTGTTCAAATTAGATACTATATATTACTCTGTCCTCAAGTTTATGGAATCTTTCTTCTATAGTCTTCAGTCTAGTGTTTATCACATTGAGTAAATTTCTGATTTCAGATGTTATCTGATAAGCGTGGGCATTACCTGTTTCCTTTATATAAAAGACAATCATACCATTCTATTTTCTAGTGTTTGAAAAAAAAATCACCTTGTATGCTTTGTCTGGTTTTATAATTTTTTGTGTTAGGTAGTTAATTCCAGTAAGAGTTACTCAGTCCTGTGCTAAATGAGAAATCACCTATAATGTCTTTTTAAAAAATTTCTGCAGTGTTTATGTATATAATACTTATAACTGCTATTACTTTTTTGCAGGTATAGCTGAAAAAATTATTTCATAGTACTAAGCTATAGAGGTTACTAAAAGAATTGACTATGATGATTTGAGGTTCTATATAAAAAGTACAATTGTGCTATTACAATTAGATTTAGAATTAATGATATTCGATGGTCAAATTCAATCAGCTTTGATATATTTATTATTGCTTTTGATATCTTTGCTTACTCTCAAAACGTATTTTTCTCTATTCAAAGTCTAGTTTTAGAAGTTTAGATAAACTTTATATCTAATAGTAGAAATGAAAAAGGAAATTATAACTCAAATTTTCTGTTGGTAAACTGCCAATATTTGAAAATGATCATAAGCAATAATTTTTAGTTGAATTATGCCAATTAATTAGTTACTTATAGAAAAATAATAGAATATTTGGAATCTAGTTTTTGTATTGTTTTGAGTTAATCAGTTATATTTGTTGAGTTTGAATTTTTCAAATAAGCAGCTCTTAATTTTGTTTATATTAGATCACTGTAATTAGTTTGTAGATGGTCTGTATACATGAAATTTGGCATTTCTCTACACTCACAAATATGCTTTACTTGAAATTATTGACTGTTCTTTGTCTTTTTAAACTTACTCTTAAATATTAATTGTAGAATATTGGTTATAGTATAATGCCTTTTAATGTATAGTAAAACAGGAAAGTTATAGTTATCTATTTCTAAACTTCAGCAGATTTTCTCAGCTCATCTGACTCAATTTTAAAACAATAGTATGTATCATTTATAATCTCATAGCATATTTTTTACCATACTGTAATATGATAGAAAATGCCTCCAACAAATGGGAGTCCTGGTTCTGTTTCTGTCTCTTACTTTCAACATGTGAAACTGTGATCTTTTCCATCTTTCTAGACCCAGTGATCTTATCTGTAAAATTGTACTGATGCTTTAGATCAGTGTTTCTTAATGCATGCATAGAATAACCATAAGTACATCTACCTACTGTTTACTTATACTCTCTTGTTATTATAATATTATGTAATATTGCCAAACACAAAACTTAGGAGGTAGTTTGCTGCTGCTGCTGCTAAGTCACTTCAGTCATGTCCGACTCTGTGCGACCCCATAGATGGCAGCCCACCAGGCCCCGCCGTCCCTGGGATTCTCCAGGCAAGAACACTGGAGTGGGTTGCCATTTCCTTCTCCAATGCATGAAAGTGAAAAGTGAAAGTGAAGTCACTCAGTCAAGTCCGACTCTTAGCGACCCCATGGACTACAGCCTACCAGGCTCCTCCATCCATGGGATTTTCCAGGCAAGAGTTCTGGAGTGGGTGCCATTGCCTTCTCTGAAGGAGGTAGTTTAAGATAATACTGTAGTATTTTAAGGTAGTTTAAGTAAATACTGTGCTATTCCTCAAGTTAAGAAATAGAGTCCAATTTCCCTTTCCTTAAATTGGGGTTGGATTTGGTGACTCATTTGACGTAGAATATGATAGAAGTGATAATGCTTGAATCTCTAAGGTTAGGATGTGAAGAAACCTTTTAGCTCTACTGGAGAGGGCATCTTGAACATTCTCACTGTGAGCCCTAAGTAGCCATGTAAGAAATTAAACTATCCTGAGACTATTTGTTGGGAGAAAATCAGCCATGGGTCTCTAGTGTTTCTGCATGTCGCATGAACAGAGTCACTGATTGTCATTTTGAGGGGACTATCGCTTCAATAATGTTTGTACTGTAAACAGTCTTGATAGATGCAGATAGTGCCTCCTTTAGAGCAGAGGGCGGGCATGCTTGCCAACCATTATGAAAATTTTAGGTTCCCCAGGTTTAGGATTTTTCTCACGGAACACAAATTCCTGTATGTTTGGGTCTACTTTCCTTATCCTATAGGACCTGAAGACATGGAGAGCTGATACAACTATTTCATTTCACTTATATATAGAATTCAAACAAAAAGTAATATACCAATTATATACAACCCAAATGACACAACTAACACGTTTAGGTTCTGTTTTTAAAACCTTTTTAATTTTAATACATTCTTCTTGTGGGGATAAAAATTAGCTATCATATTGCACTTTTGTTAGAAGGTGATCAAGTAAGTCAGAATACGCAATTGGATAAAGGTTTAGGAATAAAAGAAAATATGATGAGAGATGATTATGTTATCATATATGACATATAGGACAAAAACTCCTCTGGATGCAGGAACATAAAAAGTTATCACAAAAATAAACATAGAACATAAATTCACTTTTTATCATTATTAATCTTTCTTTAACAAATACTAAGAATTGTATAATTTCTCCATAAGATAGAGGCCTTAGATAAGAAGGAAGTCTTGAAAGAAGTTGTGTTCACGTTGCCATATAGGTTAGAGAACTTGTAACTGGTGCCTAAGACGCCAAGCATGAGAACTTGGTAGAGACACAAGATATCACCGTACCAATGTTTTAAAATGATTTGGTGTCTGAATATAATACTTTCAAAGATAAGGCAGCCTGTTATGTATACTAGTTATGAATTCAATTAAATAATTTTTTATTTATTGTATAGTTTAAGAGATTTTTCATTAAGACTAGTTAAAAAACATTGAATGGTTTCAAATAAAGGGGTGAATAGTTGTATTAGCATAGAAACAAGATGACCCTGCGTATATGATAGAGTTGTGAGGAGAAATCTATTTTCTATAGATAGATAGATACACACATATACACACATAGGTCTTCTCTAACCCCATTAGAGTAGTCTGAAGTGGGGTAAGTAGATTGGATGTGGATAGGATTAAAGAAGCATTTGTGATAATCAGTTGATTTGAAATTGAGGAGGGGAATGTTTTAGGTAGCATGGTAATCACTATAGAATGTTGGTGGAATCATGCAAACATAATTAAAAATAATGAACCTCTCTTTAATGATTACAGGTTGCCAACCACTATCCTTTCACTTGATATGCATTAATTTATTTGCTATTCCCAGAAACTCTGAGAGACAAAACTATTATCATCATGATTTTACCTATAAAGACCTTGAAGAGCAGAGAAATGAAGTAAACTGCCAATGTTACACAGTCAGTAAGTGAAGCATCAAGGATTTGAACTTGGGTAGCCTCTACATTTTTGCTTGTTGTTTATTCACTCACTCGTGTCTGGACTCTTTGTGACTCCATGGACAGTAGCCCACCAGGCTCCTCTGTCTGTAGGATTTCCCAGGCAAGAAGACTGGAGTGGGTTGTCCTTCTCTTCTCCAGGGGATCTTTCCAACCTAGGGAGCAAATCCATATCTCCTGCCTCATCAGGTAGTTTCTCTGAATGATCTGTTTGGTATAGTATCAAGCAAGTCATTAGGGAATTCAGTGAGAGTTGTTTCAGTGGAACAGTGCAGATAGAAATTAAAAAGCACTCAGTTGGAGAGTGTCTATTAACTTTCATTTTCAGGGAAGAGTAGAAGGTAGCAACATTTCCCTGAGTGGGAGACTGTGCAGATTGTATGGATAACTGAACTGATCTAAGGAAGTTTCCTTTGTGACAAAGCAGGCAGTATGTATACCTGGCCAAAGCTGATATCTTCATTTGGCCAAATTCAAGGCAATATTGATACCTTTGGGCTTCCCTGGTAGCTCAGCTGGTAAAGAATCCACCTGCAGTGCAGGAGACTAGGGTTTGATCCCTGGATTGAGAAGATCCCCTGGAGAAGGGATAAGCTACCCACTCTAGTATTCTTGAGCTTCTCTGGTGGCTCAGATGGTAAAGAATCCACCTGCAGTGTGGGAGGCCTGGGTTTGATCCCTGGGTTTGAAAGATCCCCTGGAGGAGGGCATGGCAGCCTACTCTAGTATTCTTGCCTAAAGAAATCCCATGGACAGAGGAGCCTGGCATGCTATGATCCATGAGGTCACAAAGAGTCGCACACAATTAAGTGACTAAACACCTTGGTACCTTTATGGGCTCTTGTATCACCCCAAGCTCTTGCTTCTCACTGGAGAAATGAAGCTCCTTCAAAGTCCACAGGAGTAGAACATTAATCAACTCGCACCAAAAGAAGCATCTTTTTGTAGTTTCTGAAGCCATTCATGATTTGCAAGGTCGTATGAGCAGGCTTGTAAAACTTGAGGATGTCCTATTATCCCTATTTGTAAACAGTGGTCCTGTGAAGAAAGTCTGCACCTCACCTTTTGCTAAAATAATGACTTTCTAGACTTTCTAGGTGTTAATTGGCCTCTGCTCTCCAAAATTTTTGTATCCATATAAGAGTCAAAACACACAAATGTGCATCAGAGATTAAATACACACAAATTTTATGATTGCAGAAAACAAAGTAAATGCAATAATAAGAAAGTGATTTTGGTTTCTAGATTCTGTCTCTTTTTCTTTCTAATATGTGGCTTTAATTTTCCTGCAATGATAGTGACTGTCATATGGCAAGACAGTTTTCCCTTACAAATTTGGATGGAAAAAAAAAAACTTTCTTTTATAGATCAGCTATTCCAATATTGGATGAACAACAGTTCAGTTCAGTTGCTCAGTCATGTCTGACAATTTGCGACCCCATGAGCCAAAGCATACCAGGCTTCTGTGTCCATCACCAACTCCTGGAGCTTGCTCAAACTCATGTCCATCTAGTTGGTAATGCCATCCAACCATCTTATACTCTGTCGTCCCCTTCTCCTCCCACCTTCAATATTTCCCAACATCAGGGTCTTTTCCAATGAGTCAGTCCTTCGCAACAGGGAGCCAACACATTGGAGTTTCAACTTCAGCATCAGTCCTTCCAATGAATATTCAGGATGGATTTCCTTCAGGATGGACTGGTTGGATCTCCTTGCAGTCCAAAGGATTCTCAAGAGTCTTGTCCAACACCACAGTTCAAAACCATCAATTCTTTGGTGCTCATCTTTCTTTGTAGTTCAACTCTCACATCCATTCATGACTACTGGAAAAACCATAGCTTTGACTAGATGAACCCTTGTAGGCAAAGTAATGTCTCTGCTTTTTAATATGCTGTCTAGGATGGTCATAGCTTTTTTACCATGGAGCAATAGTCTTTTAATTTCATGGCTGCAGTCACCATCTGCATGATTTTGGAGCCCAATAAGATAAAATCTGTCACTGTTTCTATTGTGTCCCATCTATTTGCCGTGAAGAGATGGGACTGGATGCCATGATCTTAGTTTTTTGAGTGTTGAGTTTTAAGCTAATGTTTTCAGTCTCCTCTTTCACTTTCATCAAGAGGCTGTTTAGTTCTTCTTTGCTTTATGCTGTAAATGTGGTGTCATCTGCGTATCTGAAGTTATTGATATTTCTCCCGGCAATCTTGATTCCATTTTGTGCTTCATCCAGTTCGGCATTTCACATGATATACTCTACAAATAAGTTAAATAAGCAGTTTGACAATATATAGCCTTGACGTACTCCTTTTTCAATTTGGACCAATCTGTTGTTCCGTATTTGGTTGTTACTATTGCTTCTTGACCTGCATACAGATTTCTCAGGAGGCAGATAGGTGGTCTGGTGTTCCCATCTCTTGAAGTATTTTCCAAAGTTTGTTGTGATCCATACAGTCAAAGGCTTTGCTATAGTCAGTAAAGCAGAAGTAGATGTTTTTCTGGAACTCTCTTGCTTTCTCCATGATCCAATATATGTTGGCAATTTGATCTCTGGTTCCTCTAAATCCAGCTTCAACATCTGGAAGTTCATAGTTCACGTACTATTGAAGCCTGGCTTGGAGAATTTTGTGCATTACTTTGCTAGCATGTGAGATGAGCGCAGTTGTGCAATTGTTTGAACATTCTCTGGCTTTGCCTTTCTTTGGAGTTGGAATGAAAACAGACCTCTTCCAGTCCTGTGGCCACTGCTGAGTTTTCCAAATTTGTTGGCATATTGAGTGCAGCACTTTCACGGCATCATTTTTGAGGATTTGAAATAGCTCAACTGGAATTCCATAACGCCCACTAGCTTTGTTCATAGTGATGCTTTCTAAAGGCCAACTGACTTTACATTCCAGCATGTCTGGGACTAGGTGAGTGATTACTCCATCGTGCTTATCTGGGTCATGAAGACCTTTTGTGTATAGTTCTGTGTATTCTTGCTACCTCTTAATATCTTCTCCTTCTGTTGGGTCCAAACCATTTCTGTCCTTTATTGTGCCCACCTTTGGATGAAAAGTCCCCTTGGTATCTCTAATATTCTTGAAGAGATCTCTAGTCTTTCCCGTTCTATTGTTTTCCTCTATTTCTTTGCACTGATCACTGAGGAAGGCTTTCTTATCTCTCCTTGCTATTCTTTGGAACTCTGCATTCAAATGGATATATCTTTCCTTTTCTCCTTTGCCTTTAGCTTCTCTTCTTTTCTCAGCTATTTTAAGGGCTTCTTAGACAACCATTTTGCCTTTTTGCATTTCTTTTTCTTGGGGATATTCTTGAGCACTGCCTCCTGTACAATGTCATGAACCTACATCCATAGTTCTTCAGGCACTCTATCAGATAAGTTGAGTTAAGTAAGTAATAACAACAGTAAGATTTTGTTAATCAAAATATTAATCAAAAATTAATAAACGAGAATTACTCTAACATTTATGCCAAGTATTAGATTCATAATAACTTTAAATAACTTCAACTTTATTGTATTTCATAACAAAAATATAGCACTTTTTAAAATGAGAAAGATATTTTATACTTTACATAGTATTTATGTAAAACTGTATATGAATTTCTTCTGATCTCACTCAAGTTGAATCAAAGCTCTTTAGTAGAAAGGCCTATTAAAGATTTTCATCAACTAGCAGTGAGCTAAAAGAACAGAATGCAAAATACTGCCATGATTTTCAAATTACCCATTAGTTTCTCAACAGAGTAAACTCACCTTACACAGATATGCCTAGCTAGCTTGAAGTCACTTGCCTTGGACTAGCAATTAACTATTTGCCAAGACTTGAGTGTTTAATAGGAATGAAACATATTATTAGATTGATGAGGACTATAAATAATAGGTGTACTTTTAATAGGAAAAAA